>NC_071347.1:16092500-16352500 GCF_027744825.2 Synchiropus splendidus
GATGACGCGGCTGAGAGACGGGGACCAGTCTGAAAGAGCTGCCTACAGTGCTTTCAGTTCCCTCGCTTGCCATAATTCAGGGCTGAATCCCAGCCAATTCTGAACATTAATCCTCAGTCTGGAGGGGAATTCAGCTCTGCCATAACTTTGCAGATCTCCAGGAGCAGAGGTTGCCCAATAGCTGGCTCATTTTAAGCTGTAATTGCACAACCATACACTCCTCACACCTGTATTTAACTACACACTGGCTTATCTGGTTATGCAACCATTCCTAAAGGGAAGTAAAAAAATGTAAGCCTTGTCCCGCTGAGTCTGTGCCTGCATGACTGCAAAAGGAGGCGATGCCGAATAAGTATATAACTTGCTGACCTTGTCTGGGTTATTTATGTGTTGTAGTCATGACTTGCTGTCTCTGTTAAACACGATAAACTTGAATTCTTTGCAACAGAATGAACAACATGGCCTGAAGTATCAGTATTACATAAGGTTTGAATTTAAATCTAATAGTGTGCTTGACTGTTATATGACGAATGAAGGTGCCTATTGTTTTATCCTTGTTTTTTAGTCTCTGATGTTGTATTTTAGTCTCATTGCCATCTTGCCGTTGTCCATGCTTTGAATCAGCATTGTCCTTGGCTTCTATTTAAATACATTTTGGAATATCGTCTCTTGACTTGTATGGTTGTACACACTTGTGGAGGAGAACCCATCATATCGCAAAGTTTATTTTATCCTGAAGACAAAATAAAAATAAAAATAGTTGCCCATGAGTCCCTGCAGACTTTTGGTTATTAAACATTCATTCTTGAACTAGAATATAAATAAAACATATTATGCATTTCTATGTTTAATTCAAATGCACAGAAATATTGTCAAAGGATTGGACCAGCGGATGATTTGAATGCTGCCCCAAGTTGTCGGTTGCTGTCAAACTTTTAACACTTTTGCTTCCTGGTACAGAGATTCATATTTAAGATAAGGTTTTAGTTATAGTGTGATGCAACATATTCTCACTCCATGAGGGTGTTAGAGCAGCTATTACGCTTTTAACTGATTCACGTTTCGTGTTCCACAGCATTTCCTGATGCTGTGGCCTGATGTTAGGTAGATGAGGTTTCACAAAACATGAAAGTTTCTTTCTTTTTTTTTTAATGCGGTTCTTATGAGAGTATACAGTGGTACCTTGGTTTTTCGGACGTCTCGGACTTCGAACAAATCGGAGTTCGAACAAAAATTTTGAGATTTTATTGCTTCGGATTTCGAACAAAAATCCAGAACTCGAACGCCCCCGAAAAAAGCCGGAAAAAACATAACGTGCGCGGAGCGATCAGTTGAGCTACGACACGATTTGTTATTGTGTATAACGCAGCCTCTGTATGCAGACGTGTCCCGTTAGCTACATTTACTGGCTGTTTCTTCTTCATATTGAGGTGTAAAACCTTTCCTGTCTCCACACTGGACCGTGGTAGAGTGTCACAGGGAAGGTGCTCGTTCTTCACACCTCCACTCCAGGGTTTGATGTCCTGTTGTGGGCTGGAGCTGGGACAGGGATGAGGCGAGTCTGGGACAGAGCGTGACTTGGTTTATGACTTTGTCACAGCCAAACTGCACAGAAGCACACATTCAGAGCTGGACACGCACCGGGCACCTCTTCACTTCTGGAGAGACGTCACTCACTCGGCAACCCCTCCCACATGCAGCGGCCACACACATAGAGGAACAGCCACCTGCAGCAGACACTCTACATTCACTCCTACAAAAGACTATTTTAAGGCTTGGAACACATTATTTCTTTTTCCATTCATTGTAATGGGAAAAATCGATTTCCAACAAATCGCTTCTTGAACGGCCGTTCCCTCGGCCGAGAGCTGAGGTCCCACTGTATTGGCAAACAAAGTGAACCAGATTTTTTCCTGCACCCCAGACTGGGTCTGTAGATGATATTTTTCGTACTACTTTTGAATGAGATGAACATGAATGTAAACATTGTGCATCATAAAACACAGTTGTTTCCTCAATTACATCCAAAGCGTATGAGTGTCCGCCCGCAGTAGTAATACGTGGTGTAATGAGCAGAGTGTTAAACACGAGATTACTTCAGTCGAATAACAATCCACTCGCCAGCATTTATGAGGACAGCCAGTTTTTGTGTAGCTAATTCAGTGAAACAATTTTTTCCACATTCATTGCGTTTCCTGGCATCAGCTTGCGTGTCACTGGAATGACACCAAAAGAACCATTTAGAGTCCATTATACATGGGTGGCTTGGTAAACCAAACATATCAGACATGTTTGAAGTCCTTCCAGTCCATCTATCACAGCGGAAAATGCTGGAAGCAAATTGGACGATGTAGTCGTGTGATGCTCAAAGTTCCCGGCCTGGAGGGCTCTGTCCACCACAACAGGCGGAAATGTAATATTAAATCACTGCGGCAGAACTGTGTGCCTAGTGAAAGAAGACTTTCCTTCTAAGTACAACTGTTCTATATGTTGTCTTCTCATCACTGACTGAACTATTCACCTTCTCACTGGACAGAGCCCAGTTTCAGGGAGTAGTCATGGTCATGAAGCCTCATAAGCCCAACACTACAGGAAGCCAACTGGTCCAGTAAATAAGACTTGTTCAAGAACTGTGTTAATGTATTTATTTCCATTGTGAATACATCTCCAAATATGTGTGGGATGCAGCCGTCAGTGATGTTAAATTGTCATGCAAGCATGTGTCCTGAAGCTGATGGCGAATTGGTTTCCTCTTGACCTCCACCGACTGTTTCATGATACCTCATCGACCCATCACTACTTGACAGCAACTTGGATGACGGAGGTTTACTTATTTTAAAGAAGAAACTTCACAAACTCTGGACTAAACTTCAAGGCAATACGAGAAAAAGGAGACAGAAGAAGACGTAACAAAGCAGGTGGTTCGAAAGTGGTAACATGCAACAACTTTCAGCTTTTCTCAAAACTTCCTCTGTTGGAAAACCAAAACATTGATGCAGTAGCGCGCGCGTGCGCTTGCTGTTGTTTACCCTCACAAGGTTTCCTGATCGCAGATTGCAGCCGAAGATTGTCTGCTCACATCTGCTGAGTAGGCACATAAAGCACGCACTACGCAGTCACACTTATTCTACAGCTGTTACCCAGGTGCCTGAGTTTAACACATTGCTGCGCTGACCAAATAGAATAAAACGCAGAAACGTCTGACTGATGTGAAGTTTGAGAGTGGGCTTCCAGCAAGTGATGGTAGGAGTAGAGCTCTCCCCACAGTGTCTCATTTCAAAGCTATTTTAGCTGCAAGGGAACAGAAAACTCCATCTGCTTGCATCTAAATATATTTCCTGCTGTTAAGACAACAGAAAAACTCTTACATACTGTCAGCGGAATGCTTCTCACGTCTGGCCTAAATTCAGGTCTGTGAAGAGGACCGTCATTGAGCAACAAAAATAAAGCTTTGATACCCGTTTGACTGAACAAGACGCACTGTATATAATCACGATCGTATGATAAAGATGTGAGCGGGATTTTAGTTTCAAGACAGCAAGCAGCTCAAAAACTGCTCGCCACGTCTTTATCGGGACTGAAAACAGACTGGGCATTGGTCACTGTGGCAAAGAGAGAACCCTCAGACAGTGTAGGTAACCACCAGGCTGAGACACTTAAAAGAGTGAAAGAACTCAAGTGACAACAACAAAGTGATTTTGTATATTCATACCCTGCTGGCCGTCCGCACAGATGAATCATGCCACTGTTTCAGAGTTGCGGACCATTTTATAGCAATAGAATTCATATTACTTCCGAGCTTAATCTTTTCAAAAGTGATTGATGCGTCGGCTCCACGGTCCCAGGTGCACATTTTAATTCCATTCCTCAAGTGACAGCACGTTTGTTTGGTCTTTTTTTTTTTTGGTCTTAAGACATAAAGAATTCAGAGACAAGAAACAAGAAGAGTCCAGAAAGATTCACGCCACAGAGGACAGATTGATCCATCTTATCATGATTACCTCAAGATTATTACCTTAAGTTCTCTGCGTGGAATCGTACCGGTATCCAATTAAATCCAATTGACACCAGTGGCCCCGGCCAGAAAACTGCATTATGGGAGGATTACACAGCAATGTGCCGGTCTGATTAATGGCGGCGGTAATTAATGCTGAAGGGGTCTGTCCGAGTGGCTCAGCCTCGTGAAGCGCACAGCAGCACGCCAGCTGCGTGAAATGGAAGACTCCCACTCATGCACGAAGCCGAGCAGACAAACCAAACACCTGGATCCACTCCTGCCTGCATATGCTGCACTCGGCGTTTGGAGCTCGCTCGGCTTTGGACCCTTTCGAATGTGGACTTTTGAGATTCACCAAGAGGTTTATATGGACAAAAACTAAGTGCTCAAAGCAGAATTATAAAGACTGTTTGGCCCGGTCTGCGTCGAAGAAGGGACAATTTTAGGTAGGGGTGAATAAATACATAGAAGTTAGAAAGCAAGAGGAGATTCAATCTTTTATTTATTTCTTTTTTGCAGGTCTCAAACAGGCTATATGTAGAATTGCGGGTACGGAGATTGTGGTCAGAAAATATCCCTGAAAAACGATGCCGACAACTCATTTTTAAATCAACGGCATTTTGCGTTGAGATAAACCTCAACAGAATAATGTAAATATACACCAAAGTTTTGAGAGATGAATACATTTTCAACAGTTTTTGGTGTCTAGTTCTGAGACATATATCGAGGATTCAATTTCCTCAGGGGCCACATTAAATACTGGGACAAAAGTACATAATTTACTATATTATTTATCAGATAGATAGATAGATAAATAGATAGTTAGATAGATAGATAGATAGATAGATAGATAGAGAGATAGATAGACAGACAGACAGACAGACAGACAGACAGACAGACAGACAGACAGACAGATAGACAGATAGATAGATAGATAGATAGATAGATAGATAGATAGATAGATAGATAGATACACAGATAGATAGATAGATAGATAGATAGATAGATAGATAGATAGATAGATAGATAGATAGATAGATAGATAGATAGATAGATAGATAGATAGATACACAGATAGATAGATACATAGACAAACAGACAGACAGATAGATAGATCAGATCAGATTATTCTGGTATTCTGATGTATTTTAAGGAACAAAAAATAACCAAACAAGGAATTTGAAATCACAGACATTCATGGCGTAAAAGCTCATCCTCGCAAAATGAGACTCGAATTTGAGCAGAATATTTTAACCTCGACTAGATTTACTTTAGTTTTAATGCAGTGTCTGTGACACATTTACAGTCATTTACATTTCAATATAGCTGGTACACACATAATATAGGAAAAAAATGAAATGAAGACAAAAAGAAATCGAAAAGATCTACTCTGACCTTATGTGGCCCCCGGACCGCAGTTTACCCACTTTCTTCGTATATAATGACCAAGCTGGAATGTTTGTGGGCCTTGTGGCTGCACCAGATGGGTGTGCTGTATTTGCCAGACACACAGCGCTACACAGTCCAATACTCACTGTCAGTGTCTCCCTGTGTGGCTGACAGAGATGGGTCGGTAGATGAGGCATCATGAAACAGTATTGCAGGGTGGATGAAACAGTGTCCTAATTTTCGGAGGATACTAAATGGTGCTCTTAGTTCCATTGAATTCAGGTCCAAACATTTTACAGCAAACAGTGCCACCTGGTAGGTGTTAAAAATGAGGACATCATTTTATGAAACCTCATCGACCTTCAATACTGTGCCATGAAACCCCATCCACCCATCACTATTCTCTGGACGCTTTGCCACAGTGATAAATAGAGTGGTAAAGATTCTAAATAAAAAAACTTGTACTTGCATGAAAGATGTATGTGTGTCTGTGCGTGTATTCGAGGGTAATGAAAGATACATAGCTGGCTGTGTGGCACCAAGATATTGAGAAAGCTACAAGCAACAACCGACGCATGTATATTGCATGTCCCTCAGTGATATTTCGATATTCTCACTTCTGGTCCTTTTACTGTCACACTGACAATAATTCAGGAAACATCTGTAATTGTACACTGCACTGGAGATTAGGTAAGTAAATACTGTGGTACGTATAATTAAATAAAATCTCGCCAAATTATTCATGAAGCATTCCACTCCCTGAATCTGATCCCCAGCCACCGCCGCCGCCGCCGCTGCTCCAAATATGAAATCACAGTCATTCATGGTGTAAAAGCTCATCCTCGCAAAATGAGACTCAAATTTGAGCAGAATATTTTAGCCTCGACAAGATTTACTTTTGGTTTAATGCAGTGTCTGTGACACATTTACAGTCAGAGAGCAGTATAAAGACTTTGAGTCAGAAAAATCTTTAATTTGACTTTGAGGGAGTAAAATATGGGGAGGAATATCATCATTTTCATTGGATCACCAATACCTTTATTACATAATGATTCTACAGTGAATATTAGACTGTGATAATATATGTCTGTCTTTGTCCTTTGTCCTTTTTTCCCTTACCTGCACTCCATATCATGATATCATTAATAGCTTAATCCATATGTGTGGCTACGTTTCCCATGTTTTTCATTAAACAGCATAAAACATTTTCGTAAAAATCTGACCTCAATGGCAAAAATGGCCAATATATATATATATAGTTTGTTTTAAGTCTGTATCCTATTGTACCTCACTACATTTACATGGGTAGATTTTATGGGCAAATTCACACCCTCCCTTCCTCCCAACAGTAGTAGAAGATTTATTCTTAGCAACACAATAAATACTGAGTGAAAAAAGGGACGAGGCACAGTAGCAGAGGGCTTATTTGGGGGCTACCCCCAGTTGGGCGCAGAGTAAATAGAAGATCTTTCAGGGCAAAGGCGATGCCTTTTCAGCGATAAACCAATAGCAAATTTGTTGGAGGGATTCGCTTGAACCCATAGAACTGAAGTTACATCCAGGTAACTACTATTTATGAACAGTAAACATGCAAGTAATTTGTTTAATAGCAGTAAAACTGTCTTCTCCAATCTAAAGTGTAACCTTTTTTTTTTTTTTTCCAACATTAAAGTCGACTATCTATCAACACTATCTTTGTTGTTCGCACCCAAAGAAAACGTTATCGAACTGGACGCTGCCAAAACTGATGTTGTCTGCCAGACACTGAATCGGTCTTTAAGAACAGTTTTTTTTTTTTTTTTTAAAGTGACTGCAATGGGTAAATGTGTACACACAATACATTTGTACCGTTATTACAGTCTCAGACATTCACCACAATACTCCATCACTGCATCTAAAAACACACAGAATCTCGGTGGTGTGTGGGAGCACATTCGCACAATCCCGCCAATGATAGTTTTGTTGTTGGTCTCCTTCAGAATTGGCAGTAATAGGGATGTTTAAAGACATGCAGGGCAGGCTATTGACGTTCCCGGCCTTTTGAGACCGGCCAATAGATTTTCTTACACTCGATTACCATCTCCAGTTGCCAATCTGCCACCATTATTCACACTGTCCTCTCCTTAAAGTCACCGCGGAATACAAATGAGTCGCAAGCACCCAAGTTGTAATTTACGAATGTTGTGTACATGTTGGCAGCATGATCGGATGAGTGCAACAATGCATCTCGGTGTAATCGTGAATATTGTCCGAGTGCATCGTCTTCCGCACAAACGCTGCTCCGCCTCAAAAAGACAGTGAACGATCATGGAAGGCAGTTTTCCCGCTCCGTGCTGGCATCGGCTTTATAGAGGGACCACACAGGGCAGAGAGCGAATCCTTTAGTTTGACACGTGTTTTATTATTTCCGCATTATGCTGCCATGGCGAAATGTCGTGTAAATGCTTCAGTGAATTTTAATTCGCCATGAACTTACCAAGCCCCAATTTCTACTTTGAGATGACAATGATAACTGAGCAAAAAAAAAAAAAAGATCCAGATCGACAGATGACTGAGTTGCACCATGAATCGGGGATATTCAAAGGTGAGGGGCTGAGGAGGGTGAGTGGGCGGAGGTTAATTCATTTTGAAACAGCAGTCTGGTGACTAGCCATGCTGAACAAGTACGGAACAAGCTGTGTACAAGTTGTGTTGATTAAACATTAAAATGCTCAAAACAGTCGAAAAGTCTGAAAGGCGTCAGCATTTCTGTGAGCTATCCAGTGATCACACAGCAGAAATTAAAGTCCTGCTGGCAAAAGTCCTTTTTTTGAAAGCAGTGCAAAAATATCTAACAGTTTAAAATGAATAACAAGACACCCCAGATCAGTTTTCCCATAAAACAAAATATGTTTGTTCAGTCTCTTGATGCATATAAGCTTGGTCGGATTCTCTTGGGGGCAAACCACGGATTGTACGTTTTTATTTATGAATGTGTGGGCATTTTTAAATGTCGCAGACATTTAAATAACTGCGTGCAGATACTTTGCTCAACTGTAATTTCACAAGGTAGGATCTGTTTGGGACCCTAATCCATGTCAGCAAAAAATTGGTGTCAGCTAGTGATGTGCTTATGAGGCTTCATGAAACAGTTTCTCATTTTCAGATGGCACTCTCTGCTCGAAAAACAACCACTTCAATGAAACCTCATATCATTTTAAATCAACAGCGCCATCTACTGAGCACTGAAACTCAGGACATTGTTTCATGAAGCCTCACCCGCCCACCACTAACATTAAAGTCACAAACGCGAGGCAAGGTAGGATATATGTGCAAGACAGATCTAGAAATTGGGCAATGACATGCAAAAGACCGCTGGTGATGAACATAACTATATTTTCTAGCAACCGAGCATTAGCTATTTTGTCCCTTTGAAAGTAGTGATTTCTTAAAAACTGTTTGCATGTGTTTTAATATGTACTGCCTCATGCAGTGGAGCTGTGCCATCCCTCAGATAACCAGGTAAACAATAACCTTCCTCAGTGGAAGGTTATGCTGTCTGAGAAATCACAGATATATAGTTTTTAAAAACTGTTTAATCATAATTTAGTCGGCAGTCAAGCCAAAAACTGTGTTTTCAGTGAAAGATGGCTATATGTAGTTAAATATAGAAAGTGTTTTAAAACTTAGAGGAAATAATAAGGGGCTTAAATGTATGATTTCTGCATTGAATCTGACAGCTAGATGCACTGCCTTTACCAGAGAAATGTAGATCGCCCAGAATCTCAATTTGGATGAGCAGCGTACGACGTTGCACCCAGAAAGAACTGATTTGTAAATTCACTTGACAGTTAAAGAACAAGCTTCCATTGCTGTTTTGCTTTTGGAAAGCTGAATCTAAATAGACATTTAAAACATCGCGCAGGCGCGCAAATGTTTCACAAGATCCATGAGAAACGCTTTCAAAATAAAAGCACTTATCATGATAATTGTTTTGGACAGATGTGGATTTCGGTCGCAGCTGCTACAGTGGGTTTGGAATTGTCCCAGACTCGGTTGGAAGCAGCTTGAAATGACAGCCCTGGGTCTGATTATTGATTTAAACACCACCATCTGTACGCGAAACACTCGGTGATGGAGAATAAAGTTTGAGCGTTAGTATTCATTGAATTATGTAAATGCGGACGGGAACACACACCTCTCATCGAGCTGATAAGCATGCTGGGAAATGGACCATGCCATGAACTGATATCAATGGCTGCTTGGGCTTTTACATAATTTTGTCTCACACAGACGGTGTGGCTGGCAATTTTGGGACTCTAAGCGGGGGACTAGCATCTCACTTGACGGGGTTATTGCTGAAAACAGGCCACGTTCTAAGCATGTTCTGGGTGCTTACGGAGGAGGACAGACACAACTAATAGACAGGTGGACACATACACACAGCAGGACACTGGATAAAAAAAAATAAGGAAGACAATTCAATAACACCCCCACATCTCTGTTTTTTTCTCCCTTTCGGCCAGCGCTCACCAGCCATTTCAGACTCTCTATAAAGGTTCTGTAAACCATGTGATATATGGGTTCCTCTGCGCCTTTTCTCTGTTACTAGAAGCAGCTCCTAAAAGCAACATTTTTCAGTCGTAGACATTTATTCATTCTTTATTTTCATTTTTAACTCGACACTCCTTCGGCTCCTCAGGGGAAAAAAAAAAAGCAAAATTCCAAACTCATTCTGATAAATAAGAGATCATGATTCTCACTGCCTGAAATCTTTTTATTTCCTGTTAGGCCTCTTAAAACGGAGAATGAATTGGAAACATTCAGTGCTGCATTGTTCAGGGCTCCACTTATCATCCTTATTTGTTTTAATGGCTACTTGTCGTTTTAGTTCAGGAAGATGTTTCTCAAGCTTGTCAAATTTTCCATCCAATTTAGCTCAAGTGGTGACTTGCAGTCCCTCGGGTGGTGCCAACAAAAGTTTCTGAGTTTTATTTTTATCTGAACCTTACAGTGATCCTCCCCTTAAATGTCCTCATCACGTCTTTGTTCATTTTTCTTTAACACAATAACTTTTGCAAAATCTGCTCTGTCACTGACTTAAGGGGGCCACACTCATAACCATAGTCAGGCTGTTTTGCATCCTATACTGACGGCGAAGGCAGAATCGCATGATGTTTCAGTGAAAGAACATGAAGAACATTTTCCTTCTCATGCAGCGTGAGCGTGAGGAGCACCTCTTATGTGGCTCTCCTCCTTATTGAAGGAAAGTCATGTCATCGATTAACATCTTTAAATAGCAACACGTTGCTCCACGTAGACTGAAAAACCGCCATCCTCCATTTTTTTTTCACATGATACGTCAGGACATACTTCAGGAGCATAGGACGCCACCACTTTCCCAACATCAATATATTATGCTACGGGAATGTGGATGTGTTGTCCCATCAAATGCATGATTACTTCGTCTCTTGTAACATTATCCTGTAAGTGAATCCCTATTCAACCCTTCCTCACTCCCGTGCCGTAATATATTGATGTTGGACCTTTGTGTCCGAGACTCACGATAAAGGCAGCCTTCAGCGTATCATGTTGACACATACGCTTTGGTTTTTCAATGGACTAAAAGGATGTTTTCCTCGCGCATGGACCATCATGTGCATGTGCACAGGCGGAGAGATAAAAAAACAGGTGCACCACCCCATAGCTTACCCCAGTCTCTGTCTTTTTTCACCTGGTGCGCTGCCAATGCATCAACATGCAAAGCTGATGGCTGCATCTTTCCCAATGTCAATATATGATGGATATATGTGCTGGTATGGGTTGTGTTCAGAGTGAATTCTTCCAGATAACTGGTTCCAATGATCGTAAATATCAAATAAAAAAGAAATATTCGTATGTGGGAGAGGCCATCGCGCCCGACTTTAACTGTGATGTGGAATGGAACAGAGCAACAGAGAAACAAGGAAGCAAAAGGCGGCGCTTATTGATGAAAATCAAAAGACCAACTGTGTATCACGAGAAGCAACCGTCTGCATAAACTTTAGGTCTGCAAGCAGATATGGGTTTGTCATCCAGATCAGGGGAGCCTCACCTTCCACCTTTCCCAGAACAAATGGGCCCCGGGGCCCATTCAACAGAACTGATCCATTACTCTTGATTTCATTTGTGATCAACAACCATATTTATCTGCTTACACGTAAACAAACCAAAACCTTGTGAAATGACATGAAACGATAGACGATATTTATCTCGTCTTTATTTATTTAACGAAAAGTCCAACCAGCAGCAGAACCAGGCGCAAGTCATGTTCATCAAATTTACTAAAGAAAAAAAAAATACACTTGATGCAAACTGTTAAGAAAGATTGGATACATTTTGAATAAAATTTGAAATTTCAATAAAATTCGGAATAAAATGAATATAATAAAACCATATCGAAATATCTAAAGATATAAATAATAGATTTTATTTAAACTCCAAATAAGTATAATATAGTATAAATGTAAATGAAAATATCGCCATAAAATGTTCTAATTCATTTTCAAAACTGTTGACAGGTGCTTTCATGAACAGTTTTTACTGTTGCCACTTTTTCTTTTCAAGAACTTCTCTTTAGTTGGTAACTGTCGCAGATTTGCGGCGGTCAAGTCAATTTAGTGACACACTACTGCCACCATATGTGGCTAGTGTATTAAAACTGAGCCCTCATGGCCCACTGGTGTAAAACCAAAAAAGTTTCAGCGGCCCTCTAGGAGGCGCTCGCGGCCCAACCATGGGCCCCGACCCTATGGTTAAGAATCACTGATCTTGATGTCATGTTTCTTTCATGGTTTTTCCATGAATAAAACACGTCTAAAACCAACAACTTCCGACGCACCTCCATGTTGCGTGTTGTGTTTTGTGCTTGTGATGTGTCCACTTCATGATATCACGCCAGACTTCTGCTCCTCAATCGGCGCAGAGACAGAATCTTCATGTGTGATGTGAGACAACAGAGGCGTACCCCAGATTTCATCATCAACATCAGATATTTTTCTCTCACATAAAGAATGGCTTAAGATTGTAAAAATCCTTTTCAGTGAGGCCCCTTAAGACACGGCGAACGTACATTACAATCCGTCAGTTGTGTCTCTTCTCAGCTGAGATGAAGCATGTATAAAGGAAGGCAACAAAATGAGCTGAGCAAGAGATAAAAGTCCCATTATGTCATAATGTTCGTCACAAATTCTTCAATGGAGAGCAGATGATGTTGCTATTATTCATATTTTTAGCAGCAGCCCGAACATGAACATCCATCACTAATTGTCACTCTGGGAATGCTGGAGAACGTGGCAAGAGACACCCCGTAGCAGAGAATAGAAACGGGAGCCAAGAAATGTTCTTATCTGTCAGAGAAGCCTGCGCTCTTCCCAAAGTGAAATTCTTCTCATATTCATCTGTAAATCTTGTCAGACTCCATCTCTCCCTCTCTCTTGCTTTTCAGAAAGACAGCTTAGATAAATCAGTGTGTGGGGCCCCCCAATGTTGCCTGTGTGGGCTGGGACATAGATGAAGCCACGGCGAGCGGCCTCTGGCTTTAATGATGTGCACTGAGCCGGTGGAGGCGTGTAAATCTGCGGCAGGCATCTCATTTCTGCAGCCTCAATTCAGTCCCAACCGCGAAGATATCTTTGTCCAAGTCGCCCCTGAGCACCAGTGTCGTGTTCCAAGTGTGAGAGTCTTTTATGTGGGTCACGAAACAAAGGCAGCAGATGAACATTTTGGACGGAACCTGTTGGGTCACTTGACCACTAGCGCAATTGTCGCTCTGTTGTTGCATCAGAGCTGAGTAGAACGATAGCTGAGTTGCTGAATGCAGACTTTGCTCATTATGTGTTTAGCTCCTCAGGTGTGCTCTGCCTCACCTGAGCGTAATTGTAGGGGGGAGAGTATAAAAAGCCTGTCATGTGGCTCTGTTGATCGCTTCCCTTTTATGGACCAGCATGATGAGTTGGCTCTGCCTGACTGTTTTAAGAGATTCTTTTTTTTAAATCTATGTAGGTGCATTTTTCATCTCCCCTTTGCATCTGTCTTTTTAACTGAAGCTGTTTATCTGCTGTATTTTTGGGTTTAGGGGCGAACTTGAGCATTCATTTCCTTTGCTTTTTTGTTTTTTCTCATTTGGTTTAGAGGGGAAATCTAACAAGATAGGGCCTCGTCCAGGATTTAAACCTCAGACCTCTCTCCATCAGTGGTGACATCCCTTCATCTTCTACGCCATGGAAGTCAGGATGTCGATTTTAGACTTTAAAAGATGCTTTTTTTTATTTTACTTTTACATACTTCAGGTATTTTGGTGGATTTCTAGTTTGCTAAAACTAGAACATGGAATGCCATGGAAGTCAGGATGTCGATTTTAGCCTTAAAAAGATGCTTTTCTTTATTTTACTTTTACAAACTTCAGGTATTTTGTTGGATTTCTAGTTTGCTAAAACTAGAAAATGAAATGCCATGTAAGTCAGGATGTCAATTTTAGCCTTTAAAAGATGCTTTTTTAAATGTTACTTTTACATACTTCAGGTATTTTGGTGGATTTGTAGTTTGCTAAAACTAGAAAAAAGAACAGACGCTGCTTCTCCCTTCAGAGGAGCATAGGACAGGGGTCACCAAACGCTTCCAGAAAGGGCTGCAGTCACACAGTATACACACACACAGTTCAACCAAACAGGTGTCAACTGAAACTACTAGTAACTGACTGACAATCTCCCATCGCTCCCAACTTCGATCAACAACACATCTGCATGTCTAAGGACTCTGACAGATAAAAAAAGAATTATATAAATATCTTAAGATGTTGAAAATCCATGTATGTTTCGTGGATCTTCCGAACACCGTCAAAGTTCTGTCGTTCTGTTTCCTTGTTTCATTATCAAACTTGCATTCATTCTTTACGTTGGTATTGCTGTACACCTATATATCCACAGGGGGAGCAGCCCAAAGTCCAAAAGTTTATAGCAATGACAAACTCCAAAACAAACATGGTTATCGATGAACTATCCTACAAAAAGAGTTTCAGTTTATTTTATTTATACAAGTTTATTTTGTGAAGTGAATCAGGAAAAAAAAAGTGTAACATATACCATGTAACATAAACATGTACCGCAGCATTTTGAAATGTTAATGAAGTTACACCAAAATGGATGACATTTAAGGTGCAACTTTTATTAAAACGGAAGTCAAAAGTCACTGCTGAGTCTGAAAAAGGAATCTTTTCAATCCCAGATTGCAATGTTGAACAGATGAATGTTTAGGTTTATTTGGAGTCTTTGGTGTCTCAGCATGCGAGTGAAAGGTTTTAGTAAAATAAACCCACAGTCGTCCTCCACCACTGATCTAATACTATTTCCCAAGCCTCTGAGATAGTCACAATATGGAGGCTATAACAATTCAATTTCTACTGCCATTATCCTCTAGCAAATATTACAACGGTGTGACTTATTAGTTTGCATAGTGGAATGCGAGTTTGTTCAAGAACAGGAAGCAATTATCACATACACTTATCACCCAGGACATTCACATGCAAGTATTACACCGGACTTTGTGAGCAGAAAACAATTCATTCCTCTCGACAGTCAAGTTCTAACCTTTGGTAAAGATCGACTCCTGGCATGAGGAGAGCTACACATGGTAATTATTATGTTTAGCGTGAGTAAATCTGGAACACACTCCTTCTAAGGAGGCAACATTTTTATTTAACAGTTTGTTGCACATGGGTTTTTTGCTGCAGGAGACTGCATTTGAAGGCCTTTTCTTCAGTGTCTAAAGCTATCCGTTCCGTCACTTCAACCCATTCACAGGAAGCTTAATGTAGCAGAGGATCGGGTGAGCTGGTCTGTAAAATGAAAACAGAAAATGCTTTTGACACCAATTCGAGCTCATTTCCCTTCCGCTGTTTAGAACAAAACCATTCAGACTGATGGACATATTCAGGGATTGGCTCGGTTTTTCAATGTTTTCTCTCTTGGTGAGGTAAGTCATTGGATTTGCGGTCTAAACATGGTGTGTCAAACTCAAAGTGACGATTATATAATGGTCATATAAAGCACTGTTTAAGAGCTATGAGGCGAACAGATATGAAGGTGTTAGTCATCAGCCTGAAATCTTCCATTTTCCAGCTTTATGAGCGACAAATCTGACCTCTCATTTGTCACCTCACCTTCACCTTCACCTTCTTCTGCCGCTTATCTGGAGTCAGGTCGCGGAGGCAGCATTCGAAGCAAGGAAGCCCAAACTTCCCGATCCGAACAAACCTCCTCCAGCTCTTCCCGGGGGATCCTGAGGCGTTCATGATCTCTCCAGCGAGTCCTGGGTCTTCCCCGGGGTCTCCTCCCGGTAGGACATGCCCGGAACACCGCCCCAGGGAGGCGTCCAGGGGGCATCCGGATCAGATGCCCGAGCCACCTCAGCTGGTTCCTCTCGATGTGGAGGAGCAGCGGCTCCACCCCGAGCTCCTCCCGGATGACCGAACTCCTCACCCTATCTCTAAGGGTGCACCCAGCCACCCTGCGGAGGAAACTCATCTGAGCCACTTGAATCCGCGATCTCATCCTTGCGGTCATGACCCAAAGCTCGTGACCATAGGTGAGAGTGGGTACGTAGATCGATCGGTAGATCCAGAGCTTCGTCTTGTGACTCAGCTCCCTCTTCACCACCACGGTCCGATACAGCGACCACATCACTGCTGCCGCTGCACCAACCCGTCTATCGATCTCACGCTCCCCTTTTCCCTCACTCGAGAACAAGACCCAGAGATACGTAAACTCCACCACTTGGGGCAAGAACTCTCCACCGACTCGGAGACAGCAAACTACCTTATTCCGGTCGAGAACCATTTGTACAGTAGCAATATATAACAAATGGTGTATTTCTGAATAATTATAGGGACAAAAGTCTATTTATTAGCATGTTTTTATTTTAGCATTACAATAAATTTTAACATGAATAATATTCAATGTGTGATAAATGAATTGTCATTGGCATAGAGATGTATTTCATAGTACAGTATATAGTTCAACAGTTCTTATAGTTCAGTTCAGTACAGTATGCCTTACTGTTCACTATAGTTGGAGCGTCTGTTTCTCAGTAACCGCACTTGCTGGAGGAGATGTTAGCTCCAATAAAATGCTTTGCCGTGGGGAATTCATTATTTGCCAAAGTTTGAGAGCCTTTTAAAGAGACAGCACAGGCTATATAGCAATGGAACGCATGCTCTCCTGAGAATTGCCACCAAAAATGAACTCAGCTCTTGGTAGATTTCACCTCCAGACATGGAGGTAAGTGCCTGATTCAGCTCCACTGGATAAGCCTGCCTGTAATTGAATTGGCCCTGATACAATGCAACCTTTTTTTTTTTTTTTTTTTTTTTTGGTGTGTTGTCGCTTATTTTTGGGCCCAAGCCAAGCAATTTATTTCATTGTGCACTTCTTTTAAGTAAAATCCATCCCTACTGATTGAGAAAGGAATTTTTTTTTTTTTTCAAATGATCTTAGTGATGTTTTTTTTCACTTTAGCAGGTGCAGATTAAACATGATTTGTTGTGACAATGCAGCCCACTGAGATCAACAATGAACTTTATTAACTTCAATTTTTTTCATAGATTTCACCATTGGGCAAGGTGTCTTCATCTGTTCACCTCTGAACTCTTCCTTTATATGAATCCAGAAAAGGGCAGAGCCTCCACTAAGCTGCAAATTTTGCATGAAAGTACAGTACAAATGAATGAAGCAGCTTCCATGACTCAAGATTTTAAGATATGCCCGGTGTTTATCTAGCAATCTTAAAATTATTAAAGTTATGGAAGCTTGTTTGCCATAATGATTTTATTTAATGCTGATTTTAAAAGTCACTTTTAAGTTTTGAATGGCACTGAGAGAGTAGTAACAAAGAGGCTTCAGATAAAAAAAGAAATATATAAATATCTTAAGTTGTTGAAAATCCATGTATGTTTTGTGGATCTTCCAGAGTTCTGTCGTTCTGTTTCCTTGTTTCATTATCAAATTTGCATTCATTCTTTACGTTGGTATTGCTGTACACCTATATATCCACAGAGGGAGCAGCCCAAAGTCCAAAAGTCTATGACAATGACAAACTCCCAAACAAACATGGTGACTGTGGATGAATTATCGATGATGTACCTGGTCACTGCCCTATTTCCTGCTTGGTGCCGATTGCCTTCCAGGGCTTGTTTTTATGACGTCGTTTCGCCAGTTTGTTTCCGAATAACACAAATGTATGAGTTACTTCAACACATGATGAAACATGAAACAGTCATTATTTAATTACTCACTTACTTCACTGACGTTGTCACTGTATTTTAGCCATATTTTAGTACATCCACACCCTTGTCAGTAATTCAGCTGTTATTTTTTAAATCATACTTAATTCCAAAAAAAGGAAAACCACACTTTTCATCATTAATATTACCTTTGCTAAGCTATATAAGTCTGGAAATAAAGGGATTATTTCTTGGTTCTCACCCTTTGACATGCTGGAGGCCAAGACACAGTTCAAGAGAAACCCTCCGAAACACAAAGTATTCAAAAGCAGATACAACCTCATGTGCGCATGCTGGCAGGATATGAGGTCATAAAACAAGCCTTGGAAGGGAATCAGCACCAAGTAGGGAATAGTGCAGTAGCATAGCTCTTGCACAGAAGAGGGAAGCGTTGTAGGAGGCGGTGGTTGTGAGGCTGTTAAATATAATGCAACTGAAGGACTTTCCACTGTTATGTCTTCCTTGTGTGTCATTACAGCGATGTATCGGGCAGTAACAGCAACAGTGCCCCCCCACGGTTTCCAGTGGTACTGATCCATTCGCATGGTAGAATCGTGTAGAAATAATTATTAATTATTAATAAATGACATGATGAATGTCATTTATTTATGTTTAATTCTAATCTATTATTGTGGTTATAAGGTCTTGTGTTACCTTTATTCAACATCTTGTGTCATAGTACTAGATATTGGTGAGAGAAACATGCAGTCACTGAGTCATGCTATGATGATTTCTCTGTCGACACAGACTGAAATTTGGGAGAAGAACATCATCATCATGCAAGACGCGAACTCGCCACAAATTCAGCACACACACACCCACACACCCACCCACACACACACACACACACACAGGCACAGTGATTACCTGCTGCATAGGGGAGCTGAAAATCTCCTTTTGTTGACGTTGCTCTTAAAAATCCTCAGCACCATCTGCTCCCAGTTTGCCACCATAGTGGTTTGTTTGCTCAGTATTTCGAAGTCCAAGACAGGCAATATGGCTGCATGTCACCTGTCATTCAAAATGTTGACTCTTTGGATTTCTAAAGAACGCTATTATCCGTCATTACGATCGGTCAAAACATTAGTTTTGGTTTCATTAATGGCAGAAAAATAGTGGGTAAATTGCCACTTTGAATTTTGCTATAATAATGAAGCTTTTTATATTTATATTATTTATATAGTGCCTTTCAGAACACTGTTCTCAAAGTGTTTGTTAAATGGTAAATGGTTGACTAAGCTGTAGAGCAACAGATTATATATATATATATATATATATATATATATTTTTTTTTTTTTTTTTTTTTTTTCATTTATTTATTTATTATTTCTTTTTGAGCCAAAGCGCAGAGTGAAAATGAGCACAGACTTTCGGGTTAAATTGATTTTGCTTTCCTTCGACATTGTCTGTGGTATTTATAGCGCCAGGTTGTCACGAAACATAAATCACTGTCTGTGAAAATGACGAATGAGAAGCTGTGAATGATTGACAAATTAGAAAGAGGGCAGAAATAAGGCAGAAAAAAAAAAAATCTCCTGTGAGCATTTCACATGGCGTTCTATATTTTTATGACCTTTTAAAAACGACTGGTAGTCTCAACAAAAATAGTGAAGTGAATCCAGAGGACAAATCGGCGCAGCTGCTTCAGGGACAGCTCCTCTCTTCTGACCCGGTGCTTCAATTATCTCACACAAAAGTTAGTGAGGACTGCAGTCTGCTCTGGCTGTAAAAGGTTTCCTTGAACGAAGAATATAGGCGCTCAGATTGCAAAGCCTCTCTCAAACACTGCGCCGATACCAAGTATTTCGTAGACCCTGGAGTCTAAAACTTGTTTGCAAATTTGTAAAACATTTGGTAATATGTGGTGTAGGCCTAATGAGGCTTCATGAAACAGTGTCCTCATTTTCAATGCTCAGTAGATGGCGCCGTTGGTTTAAAAATGATGAGGTTTCATTGAAAAGGTTGTTAAAAATCTAAAGATTTAAGAGCACAGAGCCCCATCTAGCGGGCTCTGAAAATGAGGGCACTGTTTCATGAAGCCTCATGAGACCATCTCCAGTATTATAGTGACTGGACCAGAAGGATGTAAATAGAGGTGTTGAAGGTCCAGAAAGACCCTTCCAATAAAACCCTGCAAGGATAAGAGAAAGGAGGCAATGAGGTGTTTGCTGAGGTCCTGATGCACCACCTGTGTCCATGCTGTGCGGAGGGTAAAGAAAAATCTAAATACACCAAGAGGACAATGCATTGTCCTTGAAATGTGTTCAGTCAACCAATTCCTGTTCAACAGGTTTATGCATTGGATTAATTCGTAGTCTCCTTATTAATCGATTTATTTAATAAAATAGCAAAAACAACCACACAAAACACAAATAAAGAGGAATAATGAGTACAAGATGAGCATCGAGATGAAATCGCATTCTTAAAAGATGTATTTTCAGTTTGTGTTTAAATATATACTGTAAAAACTCAGAGCTCCTTTGGCACAGATATGGGTCAGATTAGCTCAAAGAAGTGACTCCTCTTGTCTGATGCCATGAAAAAAACAAAATGAATTGCACTGAATTATTATCTTATTTATCTCGTCCAGGCACTTGTTGAATTCCTGAGAACAAGAGTTGTCTCTGTACTCACTGATACTCCTGGACGACTGCAAGTTTTCAGCTCATACTGCTCAGTTTAATCCTTGTTTGTTTTGAATATTAATGTTTCCTACACGTTTTCCTGCCTGTTGTCTGGGCTTTGTCTCTTGTGTCTCTGCTTTTTTGTCGTTGTTGAGTACCGAACCTGAGACCAAGTCAGAACTAGACCAAATGAAGTAGAGACCCAGATATTTAAAGACAAGAGCTTTTGTGTTTAACTCTAACTTGGGATTTTCACAAATTTCACAGTTTAGAAATATTGTAGTGGTGGTCTCGACTGGTCTTGAGATGAGATCGAGACCTTGAAAGTACAGTGCTCAAGACTCTCAACACTTGTTGTTGTTGTCCGTAAGTGTGTTCTGACCAAGTGTGTTTTTTGTGTTTTTTTTTTTTTCCTGAGTCAGATGTTTGTCTTGCAGTTGCAGTGCAAATGCAAAGACGGCACTATTTCACCCACACTATTTATTTATTTATTTATTTTTTATTCAGAATGAACATAGGCTAATTGAGTCCTCTTTATAAAATGGCAACACAGCGGCGCCTTCTTCCCAAACCAACAGCTCAGTGTCATGAAAAATACTCAGATGAATATAGATCATTAATCTGTCCTTTTAATGAAACAAGGTCTGATTCTGAACTGTGAGAGTGACATTGGAGCTGGATGAGGTAAAACTAAAGTCAGCAGAAGGTTGCGGTGGAGTAAACGTTGACTTTCGCAGAAGTATTCAGCAGAAGTGCCAAACACTGCGGCCAAAGAAAAAGCCATCTTTGTGGAGATTGAGATTCAATCAGCCCTGTTATGGCTCACATTTACATAATTATCCAGTTTAATAGGAGGCACACGTTTAAACTGCTCTTCAAGTCGCCCTGTTCATCATCAACAATTGTAGGTGGTGTCTTGGTTAGAACTGTATGCATGACTTGCCTGTGTTAAACTGCCACTTGTAGGTGGTTCATCATTTCCCCGTTAAAGAGTGGTTCAAAAGAAAGTTATTTGTCATTTACGACACATTCCTGACTTGGTTACGTCTGCTTTCGTCTCCCATAGAAACGGCCTGTTGAGGTCAGAATCCCCGCGTGGAATAGAGGATGGTCTAATCCTTGGGTTTTTAGCTGGGAGTGCTTCTCGTGATTCACAGAGTGTTGCCGGCAAACAAAGCTGCAGGTGAATCAATCGCACAAATGAAAGCCGTTGTGTGGCATTCTGTGCTGTGCTTTGACTTGGAGAGGTGTTTTGCTCAGACGACCCTTGGTGAACCTTTGCAGCCGTAGAACAGGCGTCATCATTCTTAGACTTAGACTTAGACTTTCTTTATTGTCATTGCACAAAAACATATCACTATATTATGGCAACGAAATTTCGGTCTGAGGTTTCCGAAAACAAAAATATATCGATTCACAACCCTCCAAATTCAGATTATTGAAATGAAGAACTCACTAGTAGTGAGTCACTAGTGCAGCATGCCTTTACTCGAACACTATACAATTTATATTTTCTATTTCTGATATTCTATTTTCCAAATCTGTGCAACATATCACCGGTCAGTGTTTAAACCACGAGGAGTTACGTAATAAAACTGCGAACACATGGCATATGCTGTCTCATGAAGCATCCTAATAAAATATACTATTTTACTATCATTTTTTTATTTGGCATAATAATATTTTGTCAAAAGGCTAAAACAGACCCTAGTTTTACATTACATTTACAAAGGTCCTTTTTCCCATCATGTTATTCCAAAATCATAAATGATCGCAACTTTTTTTTTTAGAAATCTGCTATTTTTGGCTGCAATAATTTACAAAAAAGGGTCTGTGAAACCTTGGAGGGACTGAAAACGCTGTCTGTTTATGACTTGGGTATAACCATGAACGTGAGAGGTTGAGGCATATATGATAAATAAATATAAATGTATATTTTTGCCATGGATGACAGTTCTGTCATAGGCAAATCATATGCTAAATATTAAATGGTTCTCACTCTAGTTTTTAAAACAACACATTTCCACATGACACTTTTACAAATATGGTCAACATAGTGTATACAAAAAAATCACAAGGCAGCAGTTCCGATAAAAAGTGGTGAGATCAGTTCATAAAGGGAAGATTACTATTAATGTAATGACAGACAAGTGGAGCGACCAGGCGAGGAAAGTGGCGACGCGAAACAATCTGCAAAGAAACCCACTCTTTATTTCCTCTCGATATGTAGCTGGACTGGACTAAGAATAGTGGAAACAGGCAGCAGCTCGTGTGTCAGATGTGCATATAAAATCCAGTGCCTTTGGCACTCCAGCAGCTGTGTGTCTTACTTCTGAAACATGCGGTTGGGACTGTGGCCACCGCTTCTTTTATCCCAAACTCACTTAACATCTGCTGAATCCTGCGATGTACTCCAAAGGACAGGCACCGGAGGAGTTTTTCACGACTCACATCTTCTGTCACTGTTTGAAATTTAAACGTGAAATATTAACCGGTGGGGCTCGTAGTGCTGGCGGGGTGGAGAGCTGGGTAAAGAAAGAAGCTCGGGAAATTCTGTCTGACTACAGGTCGAAGTCTTGCTTCACCAGGGTCAGTTGGTTAGCACATAGTGGATGCTGACCAACTGGCTATTGGTAGCAGCTACAGTTGCAAATTCAGTTTAAAAAAAAAAAAAGAATTAATTTAACCTCAACCTGGAATGGATAGATGGGCTATAGGAGGTAGCTACTTGCATTTCTACAGTTGACTGGTAAGCAAACTGTAGTGAGTCCAGCCAATCCTTCACCTGGAGTCTCAGCTGAGTCAAGACAAGCCGCTCATTACAAAAGATGTGAGCACCACTGGAGGAGAGTCAGCTGGATCTCACTGAGTATCATGAAATGATGTCACTGTTTTATGATCAGTAGCACAGGGCACTAGCTACACCCATGCAAAGTGTGTTTCATGATGTTTCATGACACAGTATTGAAGTTTCATGAGGCCACCAGATGGCACTGCCTGCTGTAAAATGCTTGGGCTTGAGCTACAAATGAAACCTCACATCTTACCTAAACCAAGAGCACCATTGAGTGCCTTCTGAAAATTTGGAAACTGTTTCATGATACCTCATCTAGCCATCACTACAAGCATGTAAAAAAAAGAAAAAAAAAAGAGCTTTAGCATCAGAGGAGAAATGCCACACCACTGCATGATAGCCGGATGTTCTAATTGTGCCACTAAACATGTGGCGCGAAGCAAGTTTAACCACGAGTCATGTTTCGCATTACTTTGCCCTCAGTCCTACTCAAAAAGGTTTTGAAACCAACTCCAAATGCCGATGGTTTTCGAATGCAAACAAACGGTAGGTGATGATACCAACCAATCAAAACAGCGCAGATAAGCTATCAGAAACATCGGTAAGGAGGCAAGTCAATACCCACCAGTAAAAGTCCCCCAGCAAATGCATCACATTTTCTCCTGCTCAACCTTCTTAAGAGAGACGACATTAGCATTACCATTCAGTATTCGTGTTTTCATCTGTCCCTCTCTGATCCGTTCAGACACTTCATCCTCTCACTATATTCAGAGTCGTCGCTTCCACAACAACGTGTCTCAAATATAAACAAGTCCTTTGTTTATTTGAACCTACGCTACTTCCTCAAAAGCTGGCTAATTCCTCATTATTCGCTGAAGTTGCCGCTACTTCCACCACTTCAGTGCATATAGTACACCGATGTCTGGTACCTCCACTGATGTCATAATGGCCATTTGGATCAACTTATAAGACCCATATATATATATATATATATATATATATATATATATATATATATATATATATATATATATATATCCTATATAGCCATCCTGCTGAGAGCCCAAGAAATATTGAAACAAATAAGAAACAAAGTAATTGAAATCCACCAGCCTGAAAAACTTGTAAAACCATTTCTAAAACTTTGGGACTCCCCCAACCACAGTGAGAGCTGTGTGTCACAACTAAGAAAAAACATGGAGGAGAGGTGAAGCGTCTCAGGAATTGGCTGCAGCAATCCTCATCCAAGACGTTAAAGAAGACCCCACGACCCCCAGAGAAGACAGGCCTGACTTAAAGGGGACCAGTTATGCTCTTCTATGTTTCCATAGAAATCTACAGTATTATGTCGCTTCATAAAAATGTTTACATTTATTTGATGCATATGGATCTATGTTCTGCAGTGTCAGTGAAGATATATTTCTTTAGTCCGGGGCGAACCTCAGCTTTCAGGGTGGCGTCACTGGCTTCTGACATTTCAGACTAATTTTCCAGGACAGCGAGAACCATTCAACAACATGTTCACACTTGACACACCGCAAACAACTCAAAGAAATTTGACAACTAAACGGCACGCGTGTCCACCATTTGCAGATGGCCGTGCGTACGATGAGGATGGATCATAAAAGGAGAAACCGGCAGTGTTGACAGAGGAGCCTGAGAAGACGATGAAATGGACAACATCAATTTCCCTGCATGGATCTGCACTGCTTTCAGTGCTTATATGCACAGTTGCTTTACGCTGCTCATATTTCCCACCATCAAAGTAATGTGCACACACTTCATTCCGGTGACAGGTGCTGCAGCGGCCCAGTAAAGGTGTCTCCAGATTGTGTTGGAATATCTTAAGCTTCCCTGATGCAGCGACTGCCAGTTCCCAATAAATAAGCTCTGATGCATAAATAAGGAGGACTGTTATGAGGACATCATCTATGAGGGAGATTTACACTATGCCAGAAGCAAGAAGGAAATTATCCACGTGAACATTTTATGTTCATACAAGTGTTGACCCATTGCTCCTCTAAATAATAAGAAATTGCATCTGCACTTGACAACGTCATTCTTTTGAGGAATTGTACTGATGGGCTGATGAAGCTTCATGAAGCTGTATCACTTATTTTTTGCGTTCATTATGTGGATATCTCAGGTTAAGCGATAGGAAAATTGCTGTTCAAAGCCAAAGAGTACAGAGCAGGAGATTTCAGTGCTTATAGAGCAGGGGATTTTAGCGCTTGGACAATGAGGACACTGTTTCATGAAGCTTCAGCAGCCCATCAAAAGTGCTGACGGTGTTCATGTTGAAAATGTAGTGCATCAAGTATACATTTTTTATGGTCTTATTTAACAATTTCATTTTTCAAAGCAAACCTTGCACAGTTCTTTTCAGCGTCTTATATGATCAATACAGATAGTTTTTTTTAGTTTCATATGAAATATATCCATTAATAGTCACATTCTACTAAGTAGTGATGAGTAAATGAAGTATCATGAAACAGCCTTGCAGGGTCATGAAACAGTTTCTTGATTTTCAGAGGCCACTCGACAGTGTCCTGGTTTAGAAGTTGTTTTATTGAATTAGTTGTTCATGTCCAAACATTTTACAGCGGACAGTGCCATCTAGTGGCCTCTAAATATCATGAAACTGTTTCATGAAACCTGATCTACCCATCAGTAAAAATGAGCGTGAGATTTTGTGAACTAGCTTCCTCATTCTTTTAGCCCAGGCTGGCGCTCTCTGCTGTATTATTTTTGACTTAAACAACTATTTCAGTGAAACCTCACATCATTTTTAAACTTCAAGCGACACCTCCTGACCTCCAAAAATGAGGACACTGTTTCATGAAGCCTCAATTGTACACTGTATATTACCATAAGGCCTACAGCAATTCCCTGAAGTATGTTAAAGAAAAAAAAAATATTAGTAGCATTATAGCATTATAATGCTACTTTGTCAGGTGCTTTGGGAAGGCAAGTAAAATATTCACCTCATGAATGGCTCTTGCAAATATGGAAAATAGGGCATGGCAAAGTGAAAACTAAAATGAATTGCGTTCAACAAGATGGAGATGTGAGCAACCAGGCATCAGAGCCGTCTATCAAATTTTAAATTCTGCTGGCGCCTGATTTCAACAGAATTCAACGTATGCTACCTCAAAGTGATGCTGAAGTATAGACACTTTATTTTCAAGTGTGAAAGCTGGAAAGACTAGACTAGTTGCCTGGGTTGAAGGTGACATTGAGCATCACAAAGCTCTGTGAACACTCAGGGAACTGCGAGACATGCTGTTATTTACTTCTGCAATGGCTGTTTCTAACTGTTAAGGAAATTTTCCCATAAAAATGAATGGATTTCAATGATGTTGAAGTCGCATTCCTGCTCCTGAAAACTACACGGCTGAGCCAGTGAGCAGCAGATGGACGGCGAGCTTGGACTGTTCTCTTGTATGGATTTAGAGGCAACTGCCTGTGGATTTCATTGCTGGAACAGGTGAGCTACAGTAAATTCAATAAAGAAATATTCAAACACTGCATATCCCTTATTTTTTTTTGTTAGCGGAATATAAAAAGTAGGTCACTTGAGCACCAGGGAACGCAAACAAATACTAGAGGGGATCACACTTTTCCTTCAAAGCATCGCGACGTGTTCGCCAAACTGGTTCTGTCAGCACACATGCCCTATTTTCTCTTGATTTGTGGGTGACGCAATTGACACCTGGAGAGAAAGGAAAAAAATGTATACATGAAACACACGAGACCTTCAGGTTAAATTCCACTTCTTCTAAATTATTTCTTTTCATAGTTCAAGAAAGATTTCTTCGGCATGGGAGGAAGAAAATCCACCTTTGTGATGGGAATCTATTAGCCACCAGGTCTTAGTCCTGCCTCCTTGAACATCTGGTCGCAAGAATGCTGCTTTTCTTGAATGCTTTTCCTCTACTTTCCCCTTTAAATGGCTGTCTAGCATATGCCAGTGCACACTCAATCCACGTTTAAGATCCATTGCATTCATCATTCAGAGCACACGGACCATTAGCATGCTTCTCCCAACAGGGATTCTGCTGCTAAAACTCACTTTGTCAGTGATTTTCCATGCGCACACACACTCACACGCACGTGCACGAACTCACACGTGAACAGGTGCACTCTGAACTTCACACAGAGAAAAACAAACTGAACGCTCGTCCTGATATCATGTTATCACTGAGATCGGATGTTTGCTCATGGGAATCACAGACTCTCTGCAGTGAGCAAAACACTGCATATATTAGTATATTAATCCAGGCTGAACTAATGAACTCATGTTTCATAAATTCCGGTTGGCCCTTTTTTTCAGTTGATGTTAAATCATGCTTGCAACACATGCACCAAGCATCAGTACGACACTGTGGTTACCCATAAAAAAAAAAATGTTTAGCTTTCAGTCCATTAAAAAAATAAATAAAATGTATGCAGTGAGCAGAAATACATTTCTAACATGTATTTGTGTTCGCTATTTTCACACTTTCTTCCTTCCTTACGTGTTTATCTGTCTGAATTAATGTCTGTCACTTGTGAGATTTTTATGTTTTTGTTTTTTTTTTCATTTATTTGACTTTTTTTTGTGACATTCCATTTCCCAATGTTCCTGTCCTACAGTATAGTGCCATCTATTCCAAGTATTGAAGTATAACTACTCCTTGACTTGACTGGTATTTTCATTGATTTATTTTAAAGTGACAATAAAAATGTTCAGTAACAGCTAAATTACCTGTTCCGTTTTTTTCTTTTCTTTTCTTTTTTTTTGTCTTTTCTTAGTTTTACTTAGTGTTTTTGTTTCAATTGCAAACACCATTGGCCACTTTCAATATTGAATATAATGCTGACTTCAGCATATTCCAAGTGCCGCCTCTGTGGTGCGACACTGGTCCCTGACCACAGAGGAAGTCAACAGTAGCTAAACAATGATACAGCTGACCATATGACAATATATGGTGGAATACCAAAGGTTCATGACTAAATATAATGTGAAATATTGCTATTTACTGCACTGAAAACAGAAACAGACTCTTCTAGTTGGTGGTCTAGTAGTTAGGATTCAGCGCTCTTACTGCCGCGGCCTGGGTTCGATTCCCGGTCAGGATACTAACTTTCGGGAATTTCTTTTCGGAGATTAATAAGGTATCTATCTATGAAGTATCTTGGTTCCCACCAAGGACTCCCTCATGAACCGCAAGTCCTCCACATACCTCAGAGGTTACGTGCACTGCACCACCACAACCTCAGCCACTAGTCATCAAACCAGTGAGAAGACGCTTGAGTCATAAAATTTACGTTGACTCTTAATTTTGAAGGCACAAAACTAAATGACATTGTTCCACAGATTGACAGGAAGTCGAACATTTCTGTCATATTCTTATTGTGGTACACGTTTCATCTTCATCCAAAATGTCGGTATTTGACAAAAAAACAAAGGAAGAAAAACGCTTTTCTCACTGTTGGAAGTGGCCATTGCTGCTGGCGTTCTCACTGAGCATATTAAATAAGCAGTCTTCAACATGAGAATAAATATGATTCTAAATGCAAACTAGTCATTCACACTCAAAAACACCTTTTTAATCACAAAATCCCTTCTCAATAAGACTGTCACTTTGGGTTCTGATCCAGCTCTTGAAAGTGTTTTAACTTTAGATTTTTCATCCTCCGTGTCCACAACTGAGACCAAGGTGCTTGAAGAATACTTGTGATGTTACCTCTCCTTCTATGATCATCCACCTCTGACATGCAAACACCTCGGCTTTTTTCAGCTCCTGATTTCTTCCAATGGTCTCCACACTTTAGGATTGTCACCTCTTTTTGACCTTCTTCTGCTTGTAGTGTAATGGAGTCTTTTTGTGGGTCGGCACATTGGTTGACCATAGGGTGGTGAGAAGGTATCGTGGGGTGAGAAGGGTTTCGAAGACATGGGGTGGGGTTAGTTCTACCAGCAGTGGACATGTTCCTGTTATTTAGGAATTGTCATTCAGTATTTCTTCCGGAATCTTCCCATGAAAAATGACCTAAAACCACCATTAAACAGTGCACTTCCATGTCACAAGTTTTTTCCAGGATTTCTGGGTTGAACAACAAGCTTCTAGACTTGTGCTCAGACTTAACCTTTATGTGTGTGATGAGCTGTGCCAAGGTCTTCGGAGGGCACCACTGTGTGGGTTCACTGAATAAAAAAAAAAAAAAATAATAATAAAAAACGTTTGTGGAAATCCTCATGTGCGTCCCCCCCTTTAACCCAAGCAACAAAAACGATAGTTTGTACACGAAGAGAAAGACGATATGTCCATTGTTGTCCCACCTCATGAACATTAGTGAAGTGTATTTGTTGACTGGAGCGTCGCAGCACTGACAGCAGGACAGTTACAATCCCATTTAGAGGTTTGGGATTCCAGCCGATGAACAGATCAGACCCTCAGCTGCATATTTTTCAACAGTGCCATGTGCTCCATGTTTGCAAGGAACAATCCTTCAACAGCAAGAAAAGTACAAGAGAAGACTGGTTACCTCTCAAAGAAGCAATTACAGGAAGCAATAAGGGTGTAGAAGTGCATTGAACAGAAGCAATTTTTGCTACTGCTCTCCCTTTGGCAGTCCACTCGCTCTCGCTGCACAGTGAGTGGGAGAGAGAGAGTGAGAGGGTTAGAGTCTCAGAGGTCTCATCTTTCCCCTTCCCCGCCGCGTGCCATTTCTCATTACAATACCACATTGTTTACTTTCCACACATGTGGGCAGAAAATGATGAAACAAAGAAAAGCAATTTGGACTAACTAGATACTGCTGAGAGTGCACAGCGGGGTCACCGTGAGGTCTGATGCAGAGTGGCCCGCTTCTAAGCGCCGTTGCATCTGTCTGCATACACAGGGATCAACACGGCGACCAGAGGGGCACAAGTATCGGCAAGTGGTGATAATCTGCATGGCCGACTGACACATTATGTTGGGGAGAGATTTCAAGCAGGTTAGGTATATGGATACTCTTTAGTAGAACCCAGGTGACTAGTTAATAAGTGTTCAGGTGTGTTTCCTTTTTATATGTAGGTGGGTCATCTCCGTGGTCAAGATTTATTCCTGTCTGTGGAAAAACGTCATAATTAAGAATATGTTTGGCCACTTTTAAACCCCTGTCGCCAACACAATTTGGCCATATGTTATTGTTCATATGCACATTTTGGGGAAACAAATGGCTGTTGAATGAATATTGTGGTGGTTCAAAATGAATGCCACCTTAATTGCCAACATACTGTCTGTAAACGTGTTCAAAAACAGGCGATTTTGACTATCCTCCTTAATGTATTGTAGGGAGAAAAAAAAATTGTTTGTGTGAAGCCATCTTTTGTATGTATTTGTAAACGGTGGTATCTCGGTTTTCGAACGTCCCGGACTTCGAACAAATCGGAGTTCGAACCAAAATTTCGAGATTTTTTTGCTTCGGATTTCGAACAAAAATCCTGAAGTTGAACGCAACCGAAAAAAGCCAGAATAAACATAACATGCGCGGAGCGGTCAGCTGACCCACGACACGCTTTGTTGTTGTCTATAACGCAGCCTCTGTATGCAGACGTGTCACGTTAGCTACATTTACTGGCTGTTTCTTCTTCATATTGAGGTGTAAAACCTTTCCTGTCTCCGCACTGGACCGTGGTAGAGTGTCACAGGGGAGGTGCTGGACCGCTCACTCCAGGGTTTGATGTCCTGTTGTGGGCTGGAGCTGGGACAGGGATGAGGTGAGTCTGGGACAGAGCGTGACTTGGTTCATGACTTTGTCACAGCCAAACTGCACAGAAGCGCACATTCAGAGCTGGACACGCACCGGGCACCTCTTCACTTCTGGAGAGACGTCACTCACTCGGCAACCCCTCCCACATGCAGCGGCCACACACATAGAGGAACAGCGCACCTGCAGCAGACGCTCTACATTCACTCCTACAAAAGACTATTTTAAGGCTTGGAACGCATTATTTCTTTTTCCATTCATTGTAATGGGAAAAATCAATTCTGATTTCCAACAAATTGCTTCTGGAACGGCCGTCTGGAACGGATTGTGGTCGAGAACCAAGGTCCCACTGTGTATGTATGAAATCCAGTGTGAATGCAAAAGCGGTATGAAGGAGGTATGCACTGTCTCATTGCCTTTCAAATCCCAACAAGTTGGTTGAAGTTCATCTTTCTGTTTCATCATGTCCTCAAAGCCCATCGAGTGAGATTTTCCAATCTTTTTTCAAAGCCAGCAATGTACATCAGCTGCCTCTCAGGTTCATCTACGGTGAACACGTGTTGCTTCAGCTGGATTTCATGGGAAGATATTTTTGCTGTCTGGCTGATGGAACGCAATAGAAACGCCTCCGGTGGAGTTAGAAGGGTCACGGTTCCACAGCAACGCATGTGGTTTTAATTATGCTTCAGGCATTATCCTCAACAGTTACAGTAAGTTGCTGACTGTAACTTTGCGGCATTTTTTTTATTTGACTGACTGGATATGGACAGAAACTTTCAAGAAGTCTTTTTTTCTCCATGTTATCTCTCCATTATTGAGTATCATAATATCTCAAATATTATTTCATCAATATAGAAAGACATTTTAATAGCTTTAGTTCATATTGATTGAAAGCCCAAATATAACACAATTGAAATGTCTTTAAATATCAGTTTATTGATGCAAATACTAGCTGATATTATATTTAATTATTGCTCAAAATTAATAAAAATATGACGCATATGTTAAGAATAAAAAGAGAGCATTGTAGTCATGTCCACATACAGATATTATTCATCCACAAGCTTGTTTTGATGGTCATGGTCACCAACCAGGTGATAGACCACCATGAGAGTTCTAATATAATGATGGGCTTATGAGGCTTCATGAAACAGTGTCGTCATTTTCAAAGCCCACTAGATGGCACCCGCCGCTCAAAATCTTTTCGCTTCAATGAAACCTCGCCATTTTTAAAGCAACAGCGCCATGTAATGAGCACGATAAATGAGGACACTGTTTCATGAAGCCTCACTAACCCACCACAAGGGAAATGCAACAGCTCCATTCAGGCTTTCAGAGAATTAGAAGCTGCTCAAGTGACTGAAAAAAATAAAACAATAAACTGTATAATGCCACAAGCCTATGTTATCACAACTTACCTTAGATTTCAAAAACTTGATACATCGAATGAAACAATAAAGATGTGAATATCTGGAGCCATTAATCATATAAGCAACTGCAAAAGATGACACTCAGCAGGTGGCCAATTTATCTTCTATTTTTATGTTTAATATCAAAGTTTACCGGATGAAAACATGAAAATGTGAGCAGCGAATATAGCATTTCTTTTTCGCATTCCCCGAGGCTTCCTCTGCGAGAGATGGATGTTTATACCTTTACCAGCACTTCCCCTTTGGAAATATTCATCAGAAGTGCTGGCTGCTTTCACTTCATAACCTCTCCCTCGATCAAGCTCTCAGTATCCTTCTGTCTGCCTCCCTCTCCTCTAATGGCTAAAGTCTTCCCCGGGGAGCAGATCGCCAGGATGATGCTTCTGCGGACGGCTTTAGTGTTGCCGAAGGCCTTTCTTGTCACGGGAACAATACAAAAATGACAAAGTTTAAGGCTTCAGATGTTTTGTCCTGATTCATTTCTTTTCTGATCAGATGGCTGACTCACACTCTCATTACGCAGTGATCTAACAGATATGAACTGTTTTAATTCAGGATAAAAGCTCGCTCAGGCCATGGTTATATTTAGAATATGATATAATGCAGCCAACCCAAAGATGGTATTTATTCTGCTACAAATGACCACATGAGAACAGACACTCAGCAAGTGATCATAATAACCCTTTTACGACAAGGAGGTGGAAGAGGTTTTTAATTTCCGATGGCATCCAACCAGGCAATAAGTGAGTCTTGAGGAAAAGAGTGAGGAAAATGTTATGACCCGCTCCTACACCAAGTGAATTAGATCAAAGGAATTTGTTTCACAACTATTTATTTTAGAGCTTAGTACAGATTAAATCACTTGATCAAAGCAATATATATATATATATATATATGTATATATATATATATATATATATATATATATATATATATATATATATATATATATATATATAATCTGTTAAATACTGGCAACCGTTGCAGTGCGTTATGGGATTTTCACATGCTGTCACCAGTCTCTTGTTTTCAATATTTGTTTTCGTTCCCATGACCCCCAAATGTACACAGTGTCTGACACCTAGTGATGGGTCGATGACGCTTCACAGAACAGCTTCCTCACCGTCAGTGGGCGGTGTCTTAATGAGACCGTGCTAGTCAAGTCAATCAAGAGTAGGCGGCACTGTGGGATTATGGATAGATAGATAGATAGATAGATAGACAGGCAGACAGACAGACAGACAGATAGATAGATAGATAGATAGATAGATAGATAGATAGACAGACAGATAGATAGATACACAGACAGACAGACAGACAGACAGACAGATAGATAGATACACAGACAGACAGACAGACAGACAGACAGACAGACAGACAGACAGATAGATAGATAGATAGATAGATAGATAGACAGACAGACAGACAGACAGACAGACAGACAGACAGAGAGATAGATAGATAGATAGATAGATAGATAGATAGATAGATAGATAGATAGATAGATAGATAGATAGATAGACAGACAGACAGACAGACAGACAGACAGACAGACAGACAGATAGACAGACAGACAGACAGACAGATAGATAGATAGATAGATAGATAGATAGATAGATAGATAGATAGATAGATAGATAGATAGATAGATAGATGACCTTTAGAGAGAAGTGTTTCACTGACTTACTGTTTTATGTTACATACTTTTTTGCTGTACTAGAATAAAGTGTAATTGCACATCGCATTTTTTTTCCAAGCAAATTGATGCACTTTAAGTCTTTTCTGTTACAGACAAAAACAATATTTATTGTAAGTCGATCTATATTCCCTCCTTCTTTCTTTTCTTTAATGTTAACAAGGGTACAATGTGATGCTGAGGTGTCCTTATGATAATTGTATGGACAAATGTTACTATTTACAGAGGCGGTGGAGAGTTGTCTGGGGTGGGGGTGGGGGGAAGCACTGGTCTAGGGGAAAGCTCGGCTATAAGAAGCCACTTGTACAGTGTGATGACAGTCTGCTTATTACTTTAAACAACTGTATTATTACTAATGAATGTAACAAATTGAAACTAAACAAAATGAAACTGGAGATTTTATTGTACATCCAGAGAGTATTTTTGCCAGAGAGTGTTGTTGTCGTGGCAGCCTCATGTTGAGAGGCCGTGCAGTATGAACGTTGTGTCAGAATTGAAGCTTGTGTCCTCCCAAACACCTGGATAGAAAGTCAAGCCAACCTGTTTGAACCAGAGGATGCCCTTGAAATATGTTTAAAACAGTCCCATTTCCCAACAGTTCCTGGAATATTGTCAATCAAACAAATAAACAAAGAGGGTCGACATTAACTAAAATGCTTCTCAACTGTCATTCTGCTGTAAACCTTCAATAAAGCGAAATAAATGCATGCCATCTGCTGCTGAGTATTGAGCACTCTGAGCCAAACTCATTAGACTGTTTAATAGCTTCTTTCCTCCATAACAAGCTATTAACACTTGTTATGACCTGACAGTTCCAACCATACTTTACGACTTGTTGCTCCTAATCTAACTAACCTCAGTTCCGCGCTTGTGGACCGTGACTAGCCAACCGTTGATTTAGCAGATTTATGTTTTCCCACCCTGTTCGTTTCCCCACTTTACCGTTTTTATGTGAATTCAATGAGAAATGCAGGTCACAGTCAACAGCCTTGTTTACCTTGAAACTAAGGTTTTATCACTCTGAAACATTTAGCACTCGTTCTCTCAGTCTCCCGAGTGGCAATACCTTTTTTTTTTTTTTATTTGGGATTTCAGGAGAGTGATGGCAAATTCCAACATTAAAGTGACACTAACTTTCGAGGCTAAAAAAAAAACGACACACTGAAATCTGCCTCTGTCGATTTCAGACATTTTATTATATTTCAAGATGTTTTCAACGCAATGCAACCATCTGCATTGTTCTGCCACTCTGTTTGCAACATCATGAAAAACAAAAGAGCAGATTTTTAATGGTCTGCTTCCATCTGAATGACACAATTTAGGCCACACCCACTTTGGTTCCACTAAAGCTTACATGAACTCAGTTGGATTCAATCGAAAGCTCCAAAATTCTGAGAACACAGGAATAATAACGGAATCGCACACAGAATGAAAACCGAGTCGATATGAAAAGCCTTGGAGTGTGATGACTCTACTTCCTGATCACTTCTGCCACCAGCTGTCCAATAGAGCTCAATGCAACCAGCAGTAATTCAAATGCTGAAAATGCTGCATGCACCAAATCATATTGAATTGTTAAACGCGATAATTCTGGGTCAAAATGATGGAAATTTAAGCTCTGAATTTGCAGAGATCCCCGTCTGCTTTTTTAAAATGTATTCTTGAAGGTTTTTCCTCTATTTTCATGTGCAGGGTTGTACTCCCATTGATATTGTTATCCAGTTTATTCACGCAGTACGACACAATTTAAAAGCAAATCTCAGCACTGAATCAGATTAACTGTGTCATAAAGTAGGTCACTTGGAATACAGAGGTATGATATTCTCAGTCAACGTACTGTGAAGTAGTTACAATTTCTCAGCAGAATTTTCTGGAATATATCATATATCATCTTCTCAGTATGACTCACAATTGCCTCTGGAAATGCGCATAGAGCTGTTGAACGACTCTGTCAACATCGTAGCAGGAAGGGAGCAATGATGCCTCTCGAGAAACTCACTAGAAAAAGAGGCAATTAAAATGACTTCTGAAATATTCTGCCATTTCAAAATCTCATTGTTTTAGATCATTTTTTTCCACAACAAAAAATGAACATGAGATTGCGCTGACTTTTATTGTGTTAAAATTAAGTTTTGTTTTTTTACAGCCTCTTGTTTCATTCAGAATTGAAGAACAAGCAATACTGACTTGTGGTGTCTGCTTTTGTAAAAAAAAAAGGTACAGAGAATATTCAGAATGTGTTCACGTTTTTGAGGATATTACCAGGGATTTGGCAAAAATATATTATCAAAAACTACAAAATATAAGGTGGGGACCATGAGGACCATCAAGGGAACAGGCCAAATTTAAGATACACACTCTTTACTATTGCTTCACACATGCAGGCCGCTTGTACACTGTTGCTCACTCCTGTCCAAAACAACATGACACTTTGTAAAGAGTCCTGTCGATGAGTTTGTTTCTTGACTGACTGCTTTCACACAGTCAACCTTAATAGGTTCTTAGGTCGACCCCTGGTGCATTTTGGGTATCAACTAGTGATCAAACAGCGTCCTCAATTTCAGAGCCCACAAGATGCCACTCTCTGCTCTAAAATCTTTGGATTTTAACAACCGCTTCAATGAAACCTCACATCATTTTAATACCAACAGTGCTATCTACTTGAGGACACTGTTTCATGAAGCCCCATCACCACTATCAACAATGATATTGTCACCAACTGCATGAATTCACTACCGGTCCAAAACATTTTGTCAAAATGAAGTCGCAAAACTCCTATTTTCACTTTACTGGTATTCATTTTCAAGCTGTTTTATAATTTAAGTTGAGCCTGCCATTGGTCTTTAACAGTCGACGCTAAAATTTCAAAGGTCAGCACCAATTTGGGATTTTAATTTGCAGCGCCTTAACTTAAAACAAAAGAAAATATGAGCCGTAATGGCAAGTTTTGTGTTGCAGCTATGAAATTCCGATCTCATATTTTGGCTAGTGCCCTCAAGAGTCAAGAAGTGTAGCCAGTATGCAATGTCAGGACCTTCATACATACTAAGTAGCCCTGGGATGGATTGATCCTTGTGTGACTGCCTCAGGGATTTGCTGATGCACAATTGTGTGATGACCCAGGCTCTAGAAATGCACCATAGGTGCGGAGAGTTGTATGTAAGTGTGCCTCCCAGGGGATGGGATGTTATCACCGCCAGTGGAAATACAATCTGAGGGCCATGCCAGCCAGGCGCTGTCCTGCCGTGCTCAGGCTCAGACTGAGTAAAGGTAAAACACATTTGGACGTGTGCTTTCTTTGGGTTATTGTTTCTGAGTGAAACATTTTATTTCTTTTATTCTGTTGGGAGCGTGCTGGCTGACTGTGCCGGGTCAGGTGGTGCCGACTGGTGCTATTGCCACTGCCATAGCGCAGCCTGAATGTTAGACTTTAAGGAGTAGTCTACAATAAAAAGTGTGATGAAATTGATGTGAGAGACCGAGGAGCTTCCTATATTTGTTTGTTTTTTATTTCTCATTATTAGTCAGTCTTTGCTGTGTAGTTTTGTAAAAAAAAAAGTCATGTTTCAATGATTTGATCCTCATAAGTCGTGGGTATGCTCCACCGCACTGCTGCTGCTCGGCACAACTTCCTCACGTCCTTTTGTTTGAAAAATGGACTTATCCTCCTCAGCCCTATATAGGGTCTAATGAAGTGTGCCGGTAAGATACAAATTAATCTAAGCAAAACTGCGTGCAAAACTACTCCACGAAGCTCTGTGAGTCATTTTCTCTTTTCTATTTGGAGCGTGGTGCTTTGTAGGCAAAGTGGAATTGCAAGGGAATTACTGCATCCCAGGGAAGCACGAAGATAGATTGATAGCAAAGTTAGCTCCCGACTCTTTTTCGCAAGTTGAGAAAAACAAGCAAACACATTTATATGTGTGCTAAATTGCTTTTTTTTTTTTAAGTAGGGCACTTATATAATGGGAGTTTACAATCTCCTTGTCATCATGCAAACATGACTCAAGCAGCGATTTAATGTCAGACTTCTAAATAATTTACATATGTCTTCATGATTTGGACTTTAACTCAGCCCCATGAAGGATATGACATTGAGACCACTGCAGGCGCTGAAGTCAGCCACTTCATTTGAAGTCCTTAACCTTCACTAATTTCATTATGTAAATGTAGATGATCTGGGTAAAAGGATTAACATACCATCCTTTAATAGCTTCTTTTTTTTCTCCACCTCTGACTGTTTAAACTAGTTGAACCGCCTTTTTCAATTGGTATCTACGATTCTGTTGTTGAGGATTTTAAAGCATCGCCAACCAACACAATGTCACCGGGACAATAACAGTTGTAGGGCACGCGAGTCACTGTGAAACACAAGTGTCCCATGAGAGTGAGCAGCCATGCGACGGGACGGAGCAGGACCAAACGACACCCGCCGGACTTGAGAGTCGGCATCCCCACCGTTCCTCTATGGCCAGATCGGAAACGGTGGCGGGGGTAACCTTGCCTCCACAGCCTTAATCTTCCAAATGCTGGCCGGGCATTTGAATTTCGGCACATCAATCTCTCAGCTCCATCCTGCTTTGATTAATGGTCCCCATCTATCATTACACCATGTTGTGCACCAGCATCCCCCCCACCAGACGGCTGCGCTTCAGAATAATGGGTGCACTCCATTCCAGGCCCGACCATGCAATGATTGTGCATCTTTTGGATCTATGTGTCAAGCCGCTCTGTCAAGGCGGACAACGAGAGCTGGAGAAGCAATCGGGACGCGGGAGGCATTGCGGCGTGCCATTTATGTACAGTGCAAAATAGAATGACTTTTTCTTGTGGCTTGCTGTGCGGACTGATAAACAGAAATATTTCCTGACAGACGGTGCCGTCTCTCACTTTGTCACACATGGCAGCATCAAGCCTCTGAGACATTTTGTTTGCCATCAATTACTCTGGCAGCAAGAACAAACCCGTAATGGTTACTACAGGTTGCATTTATGTACGGCGCACTGTCTGATATTTATAGATCTCAGAAGTATGTGCTGTATTGACCCATATGTACGCTGTCTGGATCCCATCATATCTGAGTCCAATAAAGTTCCATAAAATCATACAATCTTTTGCAATATGAACCCGATTGAAGTGGAAAACCACAGTTTAAGAATATTTGCTGAAGGTGCCACCACTGGAAAAATACCATAATTGCAAAGTGTCATAAAGGTTCCCGCCCCACATCCTGTTTGTTTATGAGGAAACAGCCAAAAAATTATTTACAGAGGCCAATATTCACAATGCTGTCGAGCAAGCAGGAAGCAAGTGGAAGACCAGCTAGAGAGGTGGAGGTCTGCCTTAGAAAGGAGAGGAATGAAGGTTAGCCGCAGTAAGACGGAATACATGTGTGTGAATGAGAGGGAGCCAAGTGGACAGGTGAAGTTACAGGATGCACAGATAAAGAAGGAGGGGGGTTTTAAGTACTTAAGCTCAACTGCCAGGGCCATGGAGAGTGTGAGAAAGAGGTGAAGAAGCGGGTGCAGGCAGGATGGAATCATTGGAGAAAAGTGTCAGGTGAGATGTGTGACAAAAGGGTGTCGGCAAGGATGAAAGGGAAAGTGTCCAAAAGGGTGGTGAGGCCAGCAATGTTGTATGGTTTGGAAACAGTGGCACTGAGGAGAAGACAGGAGGCAGAGCCGGAGGTAGCAGAGATGAAAATGCTGAGCTTCTCTCTGGGAGTGAGCAGGATGGATAGGATCAGAGGGACAGCACATGTGCTCAAGTGTTTAGGAGACCAAGTCAGAGAGGCTGGATGGAGATGGTTTGGACATGTACAGAGGAGAGAGAGCCAGTACATTGGTAGATGAAGATGTTGAGGGTGGAACTGCCAGGCAGAAGGTGGAGAGGAAGGCCAAAGAGGAGATTGATGGAGGTGGTGAAGGAGGACGTGAGGTTTGATTCGACATGCTATTTACGGTGCAACTTGCCATCAAACACGAAAATCCAACACATTGGTCCCAGGAAGTTAGAACTTAATTTCATGTGCCATTTCAAAGTAAAAGCCTTTTGAAAATTTTGCTTATTGAATGTGGATATGAAAGAGTCATCTGCCAAATTGCAGGTCTACACTGAGCAAAAGAGGGAGGCTTATTGGACGCATGTTGTCAGAAAAACAACTGTCAGCGCACAACTGGATGAGATATTACACAAAGTATGCGGGACTAACTTTGAAGGAAATGGTAACTATTGCGTATTAAAGAAATGTATTACTCATTTATTTTTGCCTCTGTGATGCATCAGTGGTCTCAAACTATTGTGATTCTGTGATAGAGGATCAAAGATAAAGTGAGCATCACACTTTATGTCCTGTAAAGGACAAAAATTACAAGGTATTCATGACCTTTACCTATTTGAGTTTGAGCAAGGATGTTATGTTTATGGTGAGTCTTTATGTTCATTGATAACCAGTTTGGGTTTGAGAGTAGATTTTTATGTCTCGTATTGCAGTGTGTTCAGAAAAAAAAAAAAAAAAAAAAAAAAAAAAAAATATATATATATATATATATGTATATATATATATATATATATAAAATAAAGATGACTAAACCCTCTGTGGGGGGATATGTACATTTATTTCATATATATATATATATATATATATACTTATACTATAACTTTTTAGAAACATTTATCCAAGTACTTCCAATACCTCTTAAAATCTTTTTTTTTTTTTTTATTCCCCCCCAAAAGAACAATTGTGTTTGTCTCACCCCAAAGCAATTATATGCCACACGATCAACCCCCTAGCATTGGCATCCACGGACGCTGCAGAGTCAAGAGCTATTCATGCTTTTAAACAAGCCATTCATCACTGTCATATGAATATTCCTCCGTGTTGATAGTGCTTTTGTTTTGGTTTTATTTTCCTGGCTGAGGACTGACAGGAGAATAAAAATAATAGTCCCAGAGGAAAACACCCAACCATGGCGCCAACATGTCCGTCTTTGATTGAGAACTCTTTCTTCGCTTAAATAATTAAAACAAAACAAATAACGCCCCTTCTGCACTAGTAGTAACATATTGGATTCAACCATCACATCGTGGTTGCTAGTCAGTCGCTGCCATTGTATTTTAAATGTCGCCGTCCTATTACATTGCCCAGTGGGATCAGCGGCGATATTAGGCAGCATTGTGTTGCCGCCTGTTGCTGACATTTCAACTGACTTTCTATTGCCGCAGCAAAGCCGAAATATCATCCACTGCTCTGATGCTCGTGTCAATCTATCCCGAGTGAGAAAATGGTCTCACGGCTCTGCACGGAAGATAAAAGGACTATTGAAGGACAGGAGAAATGGAGAACAATTTAGATTGTTCTATCTGGAGTGAGACCGTGTTGCTCGATGTCCATAAAGTGGCTGCACGCTTTTCGTGTGTCATTTATCGAGACGTGCTCAGTGTGAAATGCATTTCATTCTAAATTCATTATTTATACAACATTTAATACAAAACATTTGTGTTTTTATTTTGTAGTTGCCTTGGCAGAATTACCCCGAATTCAGTAGCCACTGCTATGAACAGTAAGTGTTTCCCTGTTGAACACATCCATTTTTTATTTTTTATCTGTCTGCTGCCCCCAAAGAATTTCCACAATTTCCCAGCACATTTTGGAAGGACAGCGTTGTTATTTTCATTATTCATTTATTTGCGAATATATAACCAGTTCCGACAAATAAAACCAAATTCTTGAAATCGAATTTGCGTGTTCTGTTTTTGAATCTGGTGCCTGTAATGATGGCAGAAGACCATCTTGGGCTGACAAAAGGAGCCACACAGTTAAGTGAGCGCTGCTGTAAATTCAGTGTGGAAATGGGTTTAGATTAAAGCCTCATTGCTCGCTCTTTCTGATTCTAATTAGTGGCGGCTTTTGCGGTCGCACAGTCAATGTGTTTCTTTCTCGCTACATTTTCTTTTCTCCCAGTAACAGACAGCAACGTAAACACTGCTTCATATGGCATAATGCTTTTAAACATATTGATGGACGATGTTATATGTCTGTACCACAATTGTGTGACAATTTTTTTTCAACCTTAAATGTACTTTATTTTCCTTTTGTATTTCCATTTTTCTTGTTTTTTTTTTTAGTTGGCTGATGGCTGACGTTGTCAGCTATTTGAGTTCTTTTCTTCTCTGAGTTTTTATCCTCCTTTAGTTTTGTCGGTGTGAGTCCTGACTCCAGCCGTGCCTCGCCTCCTGTCTTGCCCTTCGGATCATTTTGGAGTTGGACTTTTGTTAAATTTAGTTTGTCAAGTGGACCACGTGTTGGATTTACCTCGCCTTTTGTGAATTATTATTTATTAAAAGACTGTAAAATCTCTGTCTGGTGGTGATCCTGCTTCCACATCTCCTCACCAACACGTCACACTTTGAAACATGACAACACAAAAAGATAAGAGACAATGGTGCTCCGAATTGCAAAGTTCCACTTTTGTAAATACAATAAAAGATTATATTTTTCATTTCCATTGCTGTTGGGCATTATCCACAAGTAAATTTAAGCTGACTGTCAAGTTTTGACTAAACACTTTTCTTCTTTTACTAAACCAAGTACCAAATACTTATTGAGTTCTTGTAATGTTTTTTGTTTTGCATCCGCTGTGTGGAATCCATTTAGACGAACACATCTTTCGTCTCCCTCGAATTGATATTCTCTTCTACGCAGTGTTTAAAATTTGACTGGGGCTTTCAACGTGTAGGCTGAGGTCAGACAGATACTGACTTCTATTGCCTGCCAGCGATGTGCTAACATTACTGCAGCAAATGCTCTTCTGTGTATGAAAGAAAACAGAGCAGATCCTTTTGTTTATGGGAGATTATGATGTCCATTAAGAAGGCCATTATCTCCTAAACCCACTTTCATATTTCATCTGAATTCATTTCATTATGCAAGTGACTATAATTCACCAAGTCATCTTTTATTTCTTTATTTATTTTTTGGCTTGTTTAAATGCATCACAGATTTAAACAAGGGAAGATGCAAATATGACGTCTGATGCAGTTGCTACAGGTAACCTTTAACTTCATCGCAGCAACATTTGTGGGAGTTTTTTTTTTTTTTTTTTTTATAAAATTTTGAAGAAGTTGCTGAGACGATGGAGTTTGTTTCACAGAGGCAGTGTAACAGAGAGAGTGAGTTTGGCCAACTCGGATTCTGAAGAGGAATATTCATACAGAAAAGAAGATCGTACCGTGAGACAGAAAGTGACAGTAGTGACAGCGCGTCTGTTCGCCATCAGCGCACAAGCAACAAATACTGGTGCTTCACTGTGTCCAGGGACGTGGAGGAATATGTTGTTGGACGTAGCAGCACTGTGGAAAAAAGTGGCAGACAAAGCAGAAGCCATGGAGGAAAATACGCTGTGAATTTTGAGGCCACGGTGGCTGCCGTGTAAGAGTATTACAATGGATCAGATATGTGTAAAACTTGTGTACACTATGGAAGTGATGTCATAAAATACAATTAATATGAGCACATTTACTTCCATCACAAACTTTGGGTGCCACTGAAGATTTTTGCACTTTCAGCTCTCACCATGTTTAAGCCAAAACCTTTTGTAATAGCGGTATAAATATATTAATATTGAAAGCCATCAATCTAAAACAGAATCACTTTCCGAATCGCTTTCTAACTCGAAAAACATCAGACCTTTCTGCACTGCATCATGGTACTGTACATGCACAATGTTTCAGTCATAACGCATTTGCTGGCCATACATTTTGACCCAAAAAAAGTAAAATAATAGCAATAATAATTAAATAAAAAAGAAACTATATATATATATATATATATATATATATATATATATATATATATATATATATATATATATATATATATATATATATAAGCAACCAAACATTTTGGGAGAAAACATGATGAATATGATATATTTTCACTCTGAAATGGCGCCCAAGAAATACCGCAACTTTTATGCGACAAAAATAAAATAGTGTATCCTTGTACTCTCAGGGTGGAAACATACTTTATGGTGAGGGAGAGACACGGAGGGGGAGAAGGAGAGAGGGGAAGAGGGACGGTGGAGAACATCAAAGAGAATGCAGACTTGCCTCACACAGCCTTGCATGTTTAAATCGCATGCATAATACAATATCAAACGCTGCAGGAAAAAGATTGTATGAGTGTGTTCAAGGTCAGGTTCAACACAAAACAACCTAAGAAGGCATGGCATCCTTTAGTCATGTTCTTTGCTGGGTCTGAGCTTGTGAGGGTCTGTTTAATTTCATTCAACACGTAGGGGATGGTGTATTCTTGTTTTATTCTAATTTAATTAATTTTCTGCTACTTAGTCTGATGTTTCTTAATCCCGCCACGGTGCGTTCCAGAGCTCCGATAGCCTGAGCCGGTCTTTCAGAAATGAGCATATCAAATATTTAAATTTATTCTGAAAAGGGAATTCTCTTAGTTCAAGTCTGTGCCAAAGAGAGAAATGAGGAGGAAAGATCCCTTAAAAAATGGAAAATGCCCAGTCATTTCACTTTTAAAATACCTGGAATAAAATGTCTGGCCAGTACAGTGGTACCTCGGTACGCGACCACAATCCGTTCCAGACGGCCGTTCGAGAAGCAAATTGTTCGAAATCTGAAGGGAGGGGTTGCCGAGTGAGTGAGGTCTCTCCAGAAGTGAAGAGGTGCCCGGTGCGTGTCCAGCTCTGAATGTGCGCTTCTGTGCAGTTTGGCTGTGACAAAGTCATAAACCAAGTCACGCTCTGTCCCAGACTCGCCTCATCCCTGTCCCAGCTCCAGCCCACAACAGGACATCAAACCCTGGAGTGTGGAGAGCGAGCACCTCCCCTGTGACACTCTACCACGGTCCAGTGTGGAGACAGGAAAGGTTTTACACCTCAATATGAAGAAAAAACAGCCAGTAAATGTAGCTAACGGGACACGTCTGCTTACAGAGGCTGCGTTATACACAATAACAAAGCGCGTCGTGGGTCGCACGTTATGTTTTTTCCGACTTTTATTCAAGTTCTGGATTTTCATTCGAAATCCGAAGCAAAAAAACCTTGAAATTTTTGTTCGAACTCCGATTTATTCGAATTCCGGGACGTTCGAAAACCGAGGTACCACTGTATTCTGTTTTGATTGTGAAGTAAATGATCATAAACATAGACCTCACTGTATAAGTAGAGCTGTCTACATTCAATATTGTGTTAAATAGTAACTTTTCACCTAGTAAGTATTGAATTTAGTCGTCAAAAATCTGCCCAAATTCCTAAGTCAGCAATGCTAAAACGTAATTTTTGTTGGTGTCTTTTCCTCAAGGTGACTGGATAATACAACTCAATGACCCGAACGTTCCACTTGTAGATTCGGCGAAACAATTCAGGTCATGTAAAGCCTTGCGGACTGTACTCCCTCGGCAGCATTGAACCATGCAGCAGCAAATTATTGCATCAGTCGGGCAAAGGTGAGACTTTTAAAATGCATGAAACAGGAGAGAAATTACAGTTTCTCTTCCTGCGACTTCACTACCTGGATAATGTGGTCACTAGCTTGATTAAGCTCGCATTTAACAAACTTACCTCGACTATGATCTGCTGAGTGAGTGATCTGCACCTACTAGGGATGGGTAGATGAGGTACTGTATCATGAAACAGTATTTCAGGATTGATGAAGCAATGTCCTCAGATCCACTCGATGGCACTCTTGGTTTATATATGATGTGAACATTTTCCAGCAGACAGCGCCATCTAGTGGCCACTTAAAACCAGGACACTGTTTCAAGAAACCTCATCAACCCTTCAATACTGTGTCGCGAGCTTCTGCTACATCACAGAAGTAAACCCTGAAACGTCTTCTCTCAAATTTGTTTTATTCAGAAACTTAGGAGTTTACTTCAATCCAGAAACCTGTCCAAGGAAGCTCTCCTCCTATACATTGACTATGGTGAAGGCTCCGTGATGGTGACGCCTTTGAACCACCACTACAAAGCACAGACTCTGGACCTCTTCAGTGGATCTAGTACTATTATGCAAAACAATTCCTGTGTTCTATGTAGTGGTCTTACAACGTTGCCCTGCTACCTGTCAGCTCTGTTTTCTTAGTCCACTGACAGTTGAACTAGAAGGACAGAAGAGTTCACAGTGCCGCCCTGTCATGGTGACACTACTCTGAAATTCAGTTGTCTCTCCACCAGATGTAAAAAGGGACGACCAGCTACAGTTGGACTCAGCGGTTTCATCGATCCATTGCTTTCGTCGGTCGACGAAAAATGATTCCTGAAACCGTATTACGTGACGTCATCAGAGGGAGACTGTCTGTACTACTGTTACTAGGGACGGGTACATGAGGTTTCATGAAACAGTGTCCTGATTTTCAGTGGCCACTAGATGGCACTGTCTGCTGTAAAATCTTTCTTTCTGAACCAAGAGCGCCCCCTAGTGCCATATGTAATCTTAATGAAATCTTAATATCCAGTATCCAAACAAACAGCATACTCCAAATACCCTAAAAAATCGAATAACTTCCAAGTTATTAATAAGTTAATAAGTTATGTTGCACACTGATAGATAGAGAGATAGATAGATAGATAGATAGACAGATAGATAGATAGATAGACAGACAGACAGACAGACACAAAGATAGATAGATAGACAGACAGACAGACACATAGATAGATAGATACATAGACAGATAGATAGATAGATAGATAGATAGATAGATAGATAGACAGACAGACAGACAGACAGACACATAGATAGATAGATAGATAGACAGACAGACAGACAGACAGACAGACAGACAGACAGACAGATAGATAGATAGATAGATAGATAGATAGATAGATAGATAGATAGATAGATAGATAGACAGATAGATAGATAGATAGATAGATAGATAGATAGATAGATAGATAGATAGATAGATAGATGGATGGATGGATGGATGGATAGACAGACAGACAGACAGACAGACAGACAGACAGACAGACAGATAGACAGCCAGACAGATAGACAGACAGACAGACAGACAGACAGACAGATAGATAGATAGATAGATAGATAGATAGATAGATAGATAGATAGATAGATAGATAGATAGATAGACAGACAGACAGACAGACAGACAGACAGATAGATAGATAGTTAGACAGATAGATTGATAGATAGATAGATAGATAGACAGTTAGACAGATAGATAGATAGATAGATAGATAGATAGATAGATAGATAGATAGATAGATAGATAGATAGATAGATAGATAGATAGATAGATAGATAGATAGATAGATAGATAGATAGATTAATGAGGGAAAAGTTGTCTCGAACATTAATATCAAAAGTGTGTGTTCCAGTTTTGAGACGGTGAGTGGAAATTAATCGCCAGCCTGTTAAAATAACAGCGTTGAAGTTTGTGGGAAGTTTTTCTGCTCATTATGTCCAACATGTCTGCCGCAACCTCTTTATTTGGGAGACACAAAATGAGAAAATGTGACATAGGCCTTGTGTGCAACTCCAAAATCCATCACGGTTCATACGGTGAACAATTAAGCCAAGAAGACCTTCATTAGCCCACTTCCACCGCGTGACCCAGAACACCATCGCCGGCGAGCCAAACAGGTGTTCCTTAATAATGACTGCTAAAGTGGCGGTACAACTGGGTTTTTCATATTTTACCTCCATATGTTTCTACCTGTTCGAGCTCCCATGCTGTGAAATGAATGACTTTCTCAGCCTCATTACAATATCTTAGAGCGCTCACTAGTGGTTACTGACCCGCAGCTATTAAAATGTTGCAAAAAAACCCAAAAAAAAACAATCTCATGTCACTGCCTCCATATTTCTGTTCAAACCAAATGTGGTCTCATCACTCCTTATATACACCCACATGTACATTCCCATTCACACCACCTTTATTTAGCTGGTCATAATGTTGACTCAACAATGGCAATTCAACAAATCCACATTTTAACTGCGACAAAGAGACAAAGAAATTATATTTTGTCTTCAGTTCACCAAGTATATATATATATATATATATATATATATATATATATATATATATATATATATATATATATATATATATATATATATAAAAATTTTTTTTTTTTTTTTTTTTTTTTTTTCTTTTTTTTAATGCAATGTGACAAGGACATCATAGAAATTTCAGTCTTCAGTTCTAACCAGTGCCTACATGACCACACTCTGGAATGGTCTACTCCAGATGGTACTGGGTGAAAACGATGCCTGGGGATGAGACCGAGGGTTACGAGTGAGAGCTTAGTGAAGACCTTCTCCTCTGATGTAGTTAAGATTCTGAAAGTGGCTCATCTATCATCTTGGTGTGTACGTGTGGAATGATGGAGTGGGAGTGTAGGTTGCTGGTGAATCGCGGAAGGAAGAAAGAGTTATATAAGGTAAGGAAACATTTAGTTATATCTATTTGTAGAGCGAGGTAGGAGTTGATCTGTATATGACCCATGGGTAGTGATGGTTGGATGATGTTTCATGACACAGTGTTGAAGGGTTCATGAAGTTTTATGAAACAGTGTCCTGATTTTCAGAGGCCACCAGATGGCGCTGTCTGCTGTAATATGTTTTGACTTGCTCAATTAATTTAATGAAACCAAGAGCGCCATCTGGAGGCCTCAGAGAATTGGGACACTGTTTTATATAGCCTGCAACACTCTTGCATGATACCTCAGTTACCCATTACTAATAAACTACCCAATATTCAGGCATTATTACCCCCCCCCCCAAAAAAAAAGAAAACAAAAGACAGGCTGAAATAACAAGTAAACAAAGCCGAGAACAAATTAGAACTCAAGATGGATAACATGACAGTGTGCTTTGAAGAGACCTGCCAGATGGTGGAGTTCAGTTAACCAAAGTGTTCCACTGTTTTGTCAGGTAATGACTGGAAAACTCAGCAATCATTTCAAAGCCATAGGTAGCTAAGGAGGCTGCTCAAACCATCTCAGCTAGAGCAGCACAGCCATCATAACATCTGGTTACAGCTCAGAATAAAAAGCTTCACCTTGTGACAGTAATAAATAATGAATAACCGTAATAAAACATGAAATGTGACCAACCGCAGCGATTTCAATGAATTCCAGTCCAGACTCGCAGTCAAGGTCTGCGTGTGCGTTGTTTTTTTTTTTCCCCTTGTATTTCATGCTGTTCTCATTGTTCCCCTTGTTCAATAATATATGACACATATGCTTGTTGCTAAGACTTAATGTTTTTTTTTTGGTGAGGGATTTGTGCTGGATTAAGCTTCAAAGAAAGGCTGACTGTTTATTGTTCTGCTCTGGCAAGCTCAGTTCCCCTTAGGTCTGCTGGTTTAGTGCAGTTTGGGCATTGTAAGAAGGAAATAGAACCAATATTGAGCAACTGAGGTCTTTTTTTTCTCTTTTGGCTTAAGATTGTTAAGAGACTGTATTGGTGTGATGCGCAACCTCCGATGGATTCAAGTCAGACAAAACACGACTACATTCAACGAATCTTCTAGTCATAATAGGAAACCATAACACGCATGAAATGTTGTTGCTTCCACCCACCAGCACACCAGAACAACAATGCTGGTTTGGCACTTGATTCATTTTGCTTTGTCCCCATCTTGTCTCATCCAATTTGATACATTCTGAGGTTAAATGTTGAGCATAACTTGTTAGTCACCATCACCCACAGGCACTACTCGCTACAGAGTTCTCCCTCTGTGTCAGGCAACAACAAAAACAGAATGTGAACTAAACTCAACCCAAAGTTAGGTTTATGTGTAGAACTTACTTGCGGAAATAGACGCTAACTTCATGTATGGATATGTTTGTAAAAACTCAACCCATCCTCACTCCTTTGGCATAATATGTGGACTTTGATAAAGAGGACTGTTGCGTCCTATTCTGACACTGAAGGAAGCTTTCAGCATTGACAGGCTTTCAATAGAAGCACAGGTGATGGGTCGATGAGGCTTCATGAAACAGTGTCCTCATTTTCAGTGCCGACTAGATTCCACTTTTGCTCTAAACGCTCTGGATCATAAGAACCTTCAATGAGACTTCACACCATTTTTATACCAAATGAGGACCCTGTTTCATGAAGCCTCATCGACCCATGACTACTCTGTGGCATATCCTGACGCCGTGGGAATTTTACATCGAGAAACGCAGATGTTAGTGTTAGCTAAGCCATGTTCCAGTGCTCTCCTTCTTCCAATCCACAACCCCCCAACCCCTGAGAACCGTAGAGAAAACGTTTTAGACTCCAATGAAGCGCTAATACATCAAGTGACAATAGAACAAAAGGTCTAATGTTAAACAGTATTTATATGTGTATAACTTTCTGACGGACAGAAAATTCAGGTTTCAAAAAACTTCTGCAGAGAGGAACAAAAATATATCCCATGCACTTCGTGCAACAAAGCGTACCGCCCATCAGCGGAGCACTTCCACACGGATGTTTAATATTGTGTGTGCAAATTCACATTGAATTTGATCGCTGTGGTCTCAAATGTAAAATGCGATTAACCACCATTAATTCATTGTAAAATCACAAATGGATTCTTTTTTTTTTTTTCAATCGACTTCCATCTACAGTTATAAAATAATCACAAAATAATCGCAACATTGTCAGACAGACTTCCCCTTTGTGTTTTCAGTGCATATTTCAAAATCCAAGCAGAATTAAAAATCTAATTTTATGTCTCTACCTTTTCAGTTTTAAAGCCAATAATGCTGTGTGTTTGAATTCAAGCTTTGTACTGCATCATGGTGATGCACAGTCCATCCTTACCTACAGTACTGAAGGGAGTACAGCATTGAAGGAAGTACTTTTGAGCGCCGTGATACATCCAGACATTGTGCTGTAAAGCTGCAGAACTACTGTGTATATTTTGGTGCACCACATAGCCGCTGGTTTCTCAAGTCAGGGGAGGTTTAGTTGAATCTTTAACCAGGGCAACAAAACGTAACACTTAACTTAACCTTTGTCTTTCATGTTTTGTGACTGTAACACAGACACCTTATCAGCAACAAGTAGCATTCATAATATATTGCTCAAATCGTTCTGGAGAATAATGTATATCTACATTTGTAAGAGTGAACTAATATGGCAGCAAGGCTTTGTATGGAATCTCACGCACACCATTGTGGAAAGGTAAATTGTGTCGGCGACAGCAGGTAGCACGATTGCTCTTGCGGTTGGAGCCGTAGCTTAGCAACAAAATCCAGTGAAGTTGATGGAGGCTCTGCCAAATAGTAAGTTGGGGTTGTAACGTATTCATGATTTAATTCAAGGCCACAAGTAGAACATCAACCACAAAACTAGCATGTTGGTGGGGGATGATGGAACAGGTCGGGACTAAATGAGTCATATATCCATATTTCTTTGTGTCGCTTGCAATACATTTATGTAGAACAAAGTAAGATAAACCCGTCGACCACAGTCAAATGCAGAGAGATGTATGTTACGGCACCTACCAGTGTCACATCTTCACTCTGAGAGTCAGTTGAACTGCCGGGCTTGTATCCTCTGATGATGGTCAGATTCATGCGAATAAAGTTGTGAACACTCCAGTAACTCCTTGAAGCAAAGCCGTGAAGAATCCCGAACATATCAGAGAGGAAATACACTGGAGAATTCTGCAGTGGGCGTCTTCTGCTGCTACTTAATGTCCGACCTGTAGAGAAGACCAATAGGGATTTTCATTCTGATTTTGCTTTTCCAGCTTGGCTGTCAATTCCCTCCGAATTTTGAGGAGAAAGAAGGAAAAAGTCTCTGGAGTTTGTTGGCGGCAGAAGCAAGAGAGAGCCATGTATTCCAGGTATTCTGTGGCAGATACATTTTTGTAGGTTTTCCACCAGATTTGTGTGTCCTTGGATCAGGCTGCAGTGGAGTCTTTGAGTGATGGAGTAGTCCTGAGTGGATCTGATGCCGCCGCTGTTGTGTCCTTCCAGCTACAGCAGCAGCCTCTGCTCAAATAAATACCCGGTCTGTCACAGTTCCCCACTGCAACGCATTAGATTTATCCTTCCTCTCTCTCTGCTCTTCTCCGCGCTTGCCGATATTTCGTTCACTTTCGCTCAGACACGTGAGGAGCCACAGTGGGAGCGTGGAATACCAATAGGCTATCCTTCTTAAAGCAGTGATTGTGCTCCTCGAACGTAATGATTTTTTTAAGCCATTGCTCAAAGAGGGAATGGATGGAGAGAATGTGATCGATGAGACCTGTGACTTGGTTTTCTTAGATCTCATGTCCTTCTGACTGAGCTGTCCAAGAGAATTTTACTGAATCATAGATCGATAGATAGATAGATAGATAGATAGATAGATAGATAGATAGATAGATAGATAGATAGATGATAGATAGATAGATAGATAGATAGATAGATAGATACTTTCACGCTTTAATAGATAGATTGATAGATGTTGATAGTCAACAGCAAGCGGTTTGTGTTTTCCGATACATAGATAGATAGATAGATAGACAGATAGATAGATAGATAGATAGATAGAGAGACAGACAGACAGACAGACAGACAGACAGACAGACAGACAGACAGACAGATAGATAGATAGATCGATTCATTTGACCGACCGACCGACCGACCGACAGACAGACGGATAGATGGATAGATAGATAGATAGATAGACAGATAGACAGACAGACAGACAGACAGATAGATAGATAGATAGATAGATAGATAGATAGACAGATAAATAGATAGATAGACAGACAGACAGACAGACAGACAGACAGACAGACAGATAGATAGATAGACAGACAGACAGACAGATAGATAGATAGATAGATAGATAGATAGATAGACAGACAGACAGACAGACAGACAGACAGACAGACAGACAGACAGACAGACAGATAGATCGATCCATTTGACCGACCGACCGACCGACCGACAGACAGACAGACAGATAGATAGACAGATAGATAGATAGATAGACAGATAGATAGATAGATAGATAGACAAACAGACAGACAGATAGATAGACAGATAGATAGATAGATAGATAGATAGATAGATAGATAGATAGATAGATCGATAGATAGATAGATCGATCCATTTGACCGACCGACCGACAGACAGACGGATAGATAGATAGATGATAGATAGATAGATAGATAGATAGATAGATAGATAGATAGATAGATAGATAGATCGATAGATAGATAGATAGATAGATAGATAGATACACAGATGGATCTACCTAAGTCTAAGTATACAGAGCTGTTAACTGCCTGTAACTGTAATACGAATGACTCTTCTTCAGGTACCAAAGTGAGAGCATCTTCTGCCTCCTTGGCTCCGCCTACAGTTTACTTTATTTTTCCCTCTATTCTATTGAGGTTGCCATGTGGGAAACTGCTCATTTTAGGGCCACAATTAATTGACAATTCATTGGTGGCGTAATCCCAAGAAGAGATTATGGATGTGCCATATTTCATTGCAAAAACATTTACTCATCATTCTACGCGGGAAGTAATTACACATTACCGGGGCACATTTTCCACTAAGTGGCCCATCAATTATTCTCACATTTTCTCATTAGAAAACATCACGATGTGAGATGGTATTCACAACAACCGTCTGACAAGTCATGATGTTAGCGGCAAGAAAAAATGTCATAGCTTGTCATCGTATGTTATATAGAGTCATTTGTTAATGCTAAAAGGGCTGGAGGGAACATTGTTTAAAGGACCGATGGAGGTGACCTCATTTTCAGAGCACTGTGTCACTTTAAAGGCGACTGGTAATAAGGACACTGTTTCATGAAGCCTCACCAGCCCATCAATATTACAGTTATTTATCAATATTGAATGACAGGATCAGGCAGAAGATTGTTTTCAAGAATCTGTCCGATCCGACTCATAGGCCAAAATACCTTCTGTTTCACTTTGCATGACATTCCGTGATGTTTTTCTGATTTTAAAATGATTTGTTTAGCCTAGTATTTTGGGTACACAACTTGCGTGATGAGTTTTTTTTTGTTTTGTTTTTTTGGTGTCAGTATTTTTCAGTACGCATAAAGATTATAAACAACTTTTTCAGCGACAGGTAGAAGCTTTTGGACCGGATCAGTGTTGATTGATGGCTGTAGTATCGGCATTGGTGTCAAATGAGCAAAATTGGTACAGAGCTATCTGTAGTTTCAAGTGTTTTCAAGTGCTTTAATCCGATTTATATTGTACTTTAATCATAAAACAACTATTGAATTTTGAGCAGTAAATCTAACACCACTTTTCAAATAAAAATAAATAAATAACATAATTTCTTTTTTTTATGTTCAAAGTTTATGTTAATCCGGTATGTTTATAAACTTATATAATGTACTTTTTTCAGGTCAAAAAACAAATTAATAAAATAACTTACCCTGAAAGGCACTGCCTTGCTCGACTCAAAGTTCCTGCGTAAAAAGTAGGGTGTATAGAAAGAACAACGCATCAGCTATAGTGTAAAACCATTACATTTTGAGGGAAAACAGCTCCCTGTTTATCACATCCTACTTGTGGGGTGCAAGCTCAACCAATCACGGACACGAAATGATCACATACCATTTGAAAGTCTCCTGGACTCCACTGGCTGCAGGGCACTTTTTCCAGTGCCCCAATGTGGGCATGTCCGTGACGGAGGAGGAGGAGGTCAGGGCTCTTGGCATGAAAATAAAGGACCGGACTTGAGCCACCCACGGACTCAGTGTGAGCTTTTCTTCTGCACCTATTTGAGAACTTGGGCGGAGAGAGGAGGCGAAGCAACTCGGCCCGGAGCAACCTGACTTTGAAACTCACCAACAAGCCAACAAAAGCGATAAACTCTTTAGTTATTTTATTTTATTTTATTTATTTTTTTTAGATGCTGCTTTGACCTTAACAGCCTTCATGTTTGGCAAGGAAGAATATATATCTTTATTTCCTCTTATGTTCAGATATTACTGCAGCACAATATGGCTCTGTTGACACAGAGTAGAAGTCAATAAGGTTCGGTTTGCAAACAAACACAGCACAAGAAATGGGCGTATATGAAGTTATACATTCTCTTCCATGGCATGTGATGATAACCTTCATGTCTTCAATCTTGACATTATCAACGGGGTGCTCGCATGGACGTGTGCCGGTTCTGGAGAGGAATAGGGGTCAGAGTCTATTCTAACAGCAGATGGTTTGTTGAGCCACTGTGGGAGTGTGTTTAAATGGATTCAGTGCCTAAATCAACACTGGGGTATTAGGGATTCTTGGCTTTAATGAAAGTACAAAGGGAACTGCACCAACACCAGTGCTGGGTTCAGATGAAAATACACTATAAAGTAACACATTAAAGGCTTATTTCATGAGTTTTATGTGAATGAGGAGAAACGGTGCACTAAATGTACTGAGAAAATACACACTTATATAAGAACGGAGTCTATATATTGTAGTGACTGACTTTTCTATATCAAAGTGTGAGGCGGATAAAACTTAAAAAAAAATGTTTTTATTGATTTCAAACGTCATTTGATTCAATAATTGTATTTTTCTTTGAGGCCACCCATGTAGGTGGGAATGCAAGAGGCCTGTTCTTGTTGGAATTGCCTGAAAATATGAGTCTATCCAGAAGCAAGGAGAATAAATAAACAAACCAAAGTCGGTGCTCACACAAATAAACAGCAGTGCATCTGCATTTGCACCCCTGCTGGGTTTGCCCCTGCAAAAAGTACAGCCTTGCTCATACATCAGTTTCCTGCTGATGCGCATATTTAATAGGTTTTCTTTATGGAAATGTTGTGCAGAGAGCCATGGTTCTGTTCTAGTTTTCCCAAAATGAAGGTTTTTTTTAGTGTTAAGCAATCAGGAAAAAGCAATCATTGAAGCGTAAAATGGATTTATTGACAGATTATGTGTATTTATTAGATACTAGTGCAAGCTCCACTGGGCTCCGTATCGTTTGAAGCCACTTTTACGTGAAAGTAAATCATATGTTGCTCTATGCGTTGTTAGTCAGGGTTAGTTGTGTTTGTCTCTTATTTTTAACTTTCCGTTGTTTATTTCCTGTTTTACTTTGGTGAGGTTAGTGTTGTCTTCCTATGTGCACCTTGTCTGTATTGCTTGTCAAGTAACGTCTCCACATCAAGTCAAGTTGCCTTCTAGTCAAGTCCTGTCGCATCAAGTCATCACCTCATCTTGACACATCAAGTCAAGCTTCCATATCAAGTCAAGCAACCACATAGTCGAGTTCCGTCTTGTCAAGTCATCATTTTGACTTGTTCAGTCCAGTCAAGTGTCCACATCAAGTCAAGTAACCATGTCAAGTCATCATCTAATCTTCCCCTGTCAAGTCAAGACTCGATGTCAAGTCAAGTAATCATCTAGTCAAGTGCTGTCTCGATAGGACATCACCTCAGCTTACCATGTCAAGTCTCCACATCAAGTCAAGCAACCACCTAGTCGAGTTCTGTCTGGTCAAGTCATCATCTTGACTTGTCCAGTCCAGTCAAATGTCCACATCAAGTCAAGTAACCATGTCAAGTCATCATCTAATTTTGCCCTGTCAAGTCAACAGTCCATGTCAAGTCGAGTAACCATCTAGTCAAGTTAAGTCTCGATAGGTCATCACCTCATCTTACCCTGTCAAGTCTCCACATCAAGTCAAGCAACCACCCAGTCGAGTTCTGTCTGGTCGAGTCATCATTTTGACTTGTCCCGTCCAGTCAAGTGTCCACATCAAGTCAAGTAACCACATCAAGTCATCATCTAATCTTCCCCTGTCAAGTCAACAATCCATGTCAACTCAAGTAACCATCTAGTCAAGTCCTGTCTTCACAGGTCATCACCTCATCTTACCATGTCAAGTCTCCACATCAAGTCAAGCAACCACCTAGTCGAGTTCCGTCTTGTCAAGTCATCATCTGGACTTGTCCCGTCCAGTCAAGTGTCCACATCAAGTCAAGTCATCATCTAATCTGCCCAGTCAAGTCAAGACTGGATGTCAAGTCAAGTAACCATCTAGTCATGTCCTGTCTCGACAAGCCATCGCCTCATCTTACCCTGTCAAGTCTCCAAACCATGTCAAATAACCATCTAATCAGGTCCCAACTATTCGAGTCACCATCAAGTCTCGTCAAGTTAAGCAAAGTCATAAATATCTTGTCAAGTCATTGTCAAGTCTTTTTAAGGTCTCGACTGTTCTCGTCTTGTCAAGTGCTGTCCTTGCCCCACTAAACTCTCCACAGGCCTCATGGCAACAGCTGCATGAATTGCATCAATTCAGCTCGTGTACCATCCAGTCTTTATCGAGCGGCAGCGACAGCTATTCCTCGAAACTTTTGACATAATGTGATGTGCGTCCAGATCTTCCAGAGAAGTCTCTCTAAAGTGACAAAACAATAGTCATTGCTGTCCTGGAAATGGACTCTGGCGCCAAGCGTTTTGACAACTCCATGCTCCTTTATTGACTGTGACCACCTCCTGGAGAGTGCAGGTACGCACTTCAAAACATTAGTGCAGGAACATCGCTCCTTCTAATCACATAGCCGCTTGTGGCTACTGGCAGCACATAACAGAAAGTCAGTGCTGGTTGAGTGATCAAGAAAAGCCTCCCCACCCACCTGCCTAACACTGTGGTGGCTCTGATATCTTACAGCACACGCCGCTTCAGTCCAGAGAAAAAGGAGTGGCTTATAGGAGAGATGCAGGCAGGTTGGTCCTGCCATCTATAGAATCAAGAACGGGTAAAACTCAAAACAAAAATAATAATAGTTAACATGATAAAGAGAAGCATAGATCTCGACAGAGGCCAAAACACACTTCAAGTCTCTTAGGTGTATTCAAATACTCAAAGTACCACTTTGTCCAGCAACAATATAAATATCTACACACACACATATTGCTATATGTTTGTTTTAAAATGAATTATATTAGTACCATGGATATAAGTACTGCAGTCACTAAATAGAATACATTTATTGTATGGCAGAGATCTCATAAAGATGCTTACAAGCTCGTGTTCCGAGTGGCTTCCTGGACAGAGTCATTGGCACCGATGGTGTATACAGGTGGCAGCGATGTTCATTGTCCTTTTATTTATTTATTTATTTATTTTTGTTGGAATCGATGCAAGGCTGTAACAACTAGTCGACATGGTCCACTATAATCGTTTATGAACCTGTCACTGGTGCGTTTATGAGACATGATGTCATCGCTCTCTCTTTTCCATGTACAAGGCTTGGCACGATGAAAGTGTGTCGACATCGCACAACAGACACACCAACGATGAAATTAAATTTGCCAAACATACCTTTTATGCCAGAGTGTTTTCAATAATTTAGATACATTTGTTGGGATTTTGAAATACTATTTACAACACTAGAGTCAGACATGTTTGTTCACCAACTCGTACACATCATACACCCCAATAGTCTGTTCCTTGTAATGGTTGGCTATCAATATCTATCTGTCTGTCTGTCTGTCTGTCTGTCCGTCCGTCCGTCCGTCCGTCCGTCCGTCCGTCCGTGCGTCCGTCTATCTATTTATCTATCTATCTATCTATCTATCTATCTATCTATCTATCTATCTATCCATCCATCCATCCATCCATTCCATCACTTGGCATCGGTCGATCTGAACACTAACTCACTCCTCTTTCCGTCCATTGGGTGACTTGGCTGCCCCGATCCTGCCGCCATTTCAAATACTGGAAATGATACGATGTCAGGTAAAGACATCCATCGTCATTCTATGGAGGAGTGTCCCATACAGCAACGGATTTCAGATAAAATATAAACAGGCTGCAAGGAAGGACCCTGCAGTCCTATGCAGTTTTCAAGTATTGTTTAGTCTTTATAGAGGATCGTCTTCGTGCCAGCCTGCAGCACTCACCAAAGTCATAATGCTGACTGTGCCACAGTGCGCCACAACTCACCATTAAAGTTAAAGCGAAACACTTGTCTTGATCACTTTACCGCTGCATTGTTTTGTGTATTTTATGCTGCAATTCCCTCGTAGACCATATCAAAGTGAGCTGGCTCTTTTCTGCCTCGTTCACCACTGAAAACATGACTTATCATTGCAGTTGTTGGCAGTGATGAAGGCCATGGCCATGCTTTCCTGAAAGTAGCAGCGATGACAAGAATACGATTTTTCCCCCAACACAAATCAAACAACGTTTGGAGCAACAACAAGTAAGGCCCTAATTTAAAGTGAGTCTTCCCTCGGTTACAGTCCGACGATGCTAACTGTGTTTCCCTGACTGTCGTTTCCCGTTTATGAATGATGTGTCTGGAGAAACGCCTTGGCATGGCGCATAAGCCGTCCTTTAAGCTTCTGGCAATGGGAAGGAAAAGAGAGGAAACAATGTGAAGCCGTCGCTGAATATGATGACGTCTCCCAACGGTGATCATTCCAGCTTTCTCTGGCACTGTGAGCTGCAAGGATGCTCCAGTTATATACTGCATGAATGAGCCGCTGACCAGGCCCCAGACTTGTCAGTTGTTGTTTTAAAGGTTCAACTCATGTAAGGGTCTGCCATGGTAAACACTTTCCCCTCCGTATCACAGAGGCTGGTTCCCTCACAGCTGAGCCTAATCCGACTCATCGCCATCTGACTATCACGTCATCCAGACATGGTTCCGGCCACTTTGGTTCTCAAGATTGTGTCATGTTGTTTTCCCCTTTTTTTCCTGCCTCTTTTGTTTGACCTTGTTCCTGGTGTTCCCTGTACTTGTTGGCGTGTGACTTTGTTTTTTACAACCAGCCGCCGGTGAGATTGGGATTTGAGCCATGATTCCATTTTGTATTCAGACTGTTCAACGTCTGCTTTAGTAAAGACGTCTTAACTCAAGTCTGCTTCTGTGTGTTCCTTCATGCTAGGGGTTATCTTGTTCTATCCATTATAGTGAATTAAATCCAGGACATGGACAATAAACCAAAAGCCCGTTGCTCTTGTGTCCTACTTTAAAAGTCGTGTATATTCTGTTGCTTAAAATCATCTTCTATGACGAGGAAAGGTGAAAAAATTAGAGGTACACGAAGCAATCCATTCTCCTTCCTGTTATTGACACCAAATAAATTGTATCAAAACACTATGCTACTTTCAAAACATTATGAAGATGTGAGTTTATCTTTAAGAATAGAGGATGCAAAGTTATTAATGTAAAAATGTTTATCTCTTCAGGGAAATGGAGTTTTCTGTGACGGCATGAAAACAGGAAACAGTCAAAGAAGAAGGTGTAGAGATGACACACGTGCTGGAAGCCAGAACAAGTTAAGCAATTTGTGTTGTGCATAATTTATCAGCGCCGCTTTCAACCCAGAATGTTTCTACTGCATTTACAAGGGTTTACATCATATGATCACTAACGGCTCCGTTTTGTTGAACAGCAGCCTCAAATAGTGCATGCCTCTTCTGCCCTTTAACGCCCCTCATGAAAATATACTTTACACGAATACTGTATTTTCCGACAATACGTTTCTGTGACTTATACTCAGGTGATACCTCACATGTTCTTAAATGTAATTTCACAATGACCAACATGATCAAAGAGTAAAGATTGCATCATGTTAAGCATCACAGCAACAGGTGAACACAACGCACATCATAAAAGTGGACACGATTATGGTGGTTTTTAATGGAAAAAAAAATCCAGAAGAAAAAATATAAAGGAAGTGACAGAAACGCTACTCCTTTATTTTGTGCAGAAATAAAGTTTGGACACCTGAAGGGACGGACCGGGTGAGAGCAGCTGCAAATGAGTGATATTTATTCACTTAGGAAAAGCTTGTATTTTCACTGTCATCAGTGCAGTAAATGCCGAGATTCACCGCGTTGGCTCACGTCTTAGCAACATCCCGTTTCACATCACGGTTCAAGTCGGAACTGACAAATGATTTGTGGGAGCACCTCTGTGGTGTTCCTGTAACATTCTATGTTTTTTATAAAATAAAACCCACATGAAAATGCAACTTTTACGGAGCCAAATTTGTGTCTGACAGACTACTTATTTTAGAAAAATGTCTAGCCCCCTTGCAAATTCTCCTTAACGCTTGCATTTCTCTGGGGAGGACAATAGCGTGTCTCACTCCTGAGGCCACAAATATTGGTGGGTTTTGCATCCACGAGTGACGCAGATGTCAGATTGAGGGACATGTTTTGCCTTGTGCAGCATATCTTGATGCGGCACATGATGTAAAAGACGTCAGTCGGGTCGGTGCTATACATATCAAGTAAAAACCGCTTGAAAAACAATCTTGTCTGAACTTCAACTTCTCCTTTTAAACAGGGGGAAAACAGCTTAACACATTGGTGGAAGGCTGACATCTGCACCAACACTGGACCCAAAAGTCCGCCATAGGTGTGCGCATATTTCATACATCGATGGCTCATGTTAATCGCGATTCATGAAACATTGGAGATGACACACATGACAACTCTATAATATATTGAGTAACCTCACGATATGTTTAAACCCAGTCTGCCACTCAAGGTTTAGGCTAAACTTTCCACAAATCTGTTATTAGCAAACTCCAATAGCTTGCTACCTAGCTCTTGTTGTGGTCTTTTGTTTTTGACTCGTTCCTCCTGTACTGTCATATTGTCATATATCTGAGAGTTTCTATCTGACAGGAATCAAAAAAGAAAAACCAAACTGAAGCTTGAAATCCTTTTCTTTATTTAAAGTCGCAAACTGTAATGGGCTCAGGAACATCAAGAATTCCAAAAGTTTATGGTCAAAAACACTCAATACAATACTGGCCTTTCAAATTAAAAGCCATATATATATATATATATATATATATATATATATATATATATATATATATATATATATATATATATATATATATATATATATATATATGACTGATATTTTAACACGAAATACTTGGTATCTATTAAGATGTTTCAGTTATTCCTTTATTGAACCAGCACATAACTAAATACATGTTTTCTTCTGTTGTTTTTTGTTTAGCACATGCACAAATAAGAGGTTGGATAAAAGAGTGGTGAGACAGATGTCTGGTTTTCTATAAAAAGGAGGATCTCATGAAACAAATTTTGACAGATGGGTTCCTTATGGCTGAGAAATCCAATTAGTAAGCAGATTTCAGCACTATATCATTGTTGTCAGAGTTGGAACAAAATCTTTTTACTGCAGTCTTGATGCTAAAGAGTCTAAGCATCATCTCTGTCAGTGGCTTTAGCCATTTGTCCGTTGCCTGTTTTACTGTGATACCCCAGATGCCCTATGGTCGGCGACACCTCAGCAGTCCCAAGTGAAATTACCTTGAAGAATTATAGTAGTACATGTTATATCATGTGGTTCTTCTTGTTCTGGATTAAAAAAAGAAAGAAACTTCACTTCCCAAAAGTATTAATTTCTGAGGTAACAGATTGTTAGAAGTACAGTAGCTTGGATTGTTCGTTTAGGAGAGAGGCATTAGAACACAGCACTTAACCTTCCACTTCTGTTGAGTTGTTAATGTCAATTGGGTTTGGTCACAAGAGATGAGCTACGACTGAAGAGAGGAGGTCAGGGAGCAGATGAAAAATCGAGCGCTGTGCGGAGACAGTAAGGGTCAGAGAAACAGAGCAGTCAACAGTGCTATGGAACAACAACAGGGTTGAAGGTCGCGCCAAAGAAAGGGGAGCAGGAGAAGAGGTGGGAGAAGATGTTCACAGGAGAGCTGAGTCATTATGTTTTTGTTTTCTTGAACGTGTATTTTCAGGAAATATTTCACCAAATTTGATAATTTTGTTGCCAGATGATGGAACAACTGTGCGGCTTTCACTGTCCTCCCAAGGACTGATTTATGAAAACTCTATTTTTAACTGGCACACGCTTCTTATACTATTTTTTTTTATGATTAAACGTCTCTAAAACCTTCTTAACATGCAGGTGGGATTGTTGAACTGCTGCTCTGGAAGCAGTCAGCAAAAAGTCTTGAACAAAAGCTTGTTTGTGGTTGTGTCTCTCTCTTCCTCTGCAGGACCTTTGGCTTGGCCTCGAAGTTTACCCAAGGATTTCCGCCTCATCTGCCGAACTGAGCAAACTTTTTTTTTTCCCCTGACCATTTTGGAGTCCAGCTGGATTGAGGATTTTTTTTTTCTGTGTTTCAACATTTCAAGAGCTAAACAAGCTACTACAACAGGAGGAATAAATCCTTTCCTGTTACGATCAATCTCCATCATGAACTATGGCTTAAATTGACAGGCTCAACCGCAAAACCCACAAGGCTCTGACTGTCCATTCTTCTTCAATAATAACTAGATAATACAATCTCCATGGGGAAAAAATACCCCAAAAAGTGGGCTCTTCTAGTGGCCAACAAACACAGCAAAATTATAAAAAAAATAACCAACCAATGCAACACTTATTGTTACTATTTTTACTTTTATTTACAGCAAAGTTATTCAAATTCCAATGAGCTCAATGAGACTCCGACTTGTTAAAGTTATCATGAGAACTCTCTGAATCCTTTTTGTTTTCTTGGAAAAACAAACAAAAAAGACTTTGCTTGACACAGATTCGAATCATTCATCCTCCACTCATCTTCTGCTCTGACCCTTGAAGAAAAGCCCATTACCATTCATCATGGACTGACTCCTGTTTATCATCATGCCTCAATAAAGCTCTGACCATAAGGTCTGAACACATAACTCATTTTTTACTCACTTAATAAAAAAAAAAAAAACCTTAGAGCAAGCAAACTCACTAAATCGTGACGCATACGAAGATGGATAGCTGTGTAATATGCAGCTGTATGCTGCAACCTCCCCGTCTGCTAAGTCATTAAGAGTGCCTCATCGGGGTCTTTCTTCACACCTGGACAAGCAGGTGTGGGGTCTTCACCTCATAATGGAGTACAAGGTGAGCTAAAATGGGAGGAAAATCACAGTTTGGACCCGAGTATGTCAGTATTAGTGTCTAAGCACAAAATATGTATTAGTGCAGGCACTTACTTTGAGAGTATTTAAAAAGCACATACAATGTGAATGTAGCAGGACAGGTACCACAGCCAAGGGGACTACATTTTTTTGCGCTAATACTTAAAACCTCGATATTGTGGCCAAGGACAATGCAAGGGGGTTTCACACTAGGAGCCTAAGTCCAAGAGGCCGTGTCACCGCACATCCCTGCCCTCATATAAGGTGACATCTCAGCATTCAAAAGCAAAAGCAAAATATCACACCTTCCACTACTGATGTAGATGAGGTATCATGAAACAGTATTGCATGACTGATGAAACAGAGTCCTACTTTTCTGAGGCCACTAGATGGCGCTCTTGATTTAGACGAGACTGTGAGGTTTCATTGACTCAGTCATTCAAGTCGAAACATTTTCCAACAAACAGTGCCATCTGGTGGCCTCTCAAGATCAGGACACTGTTTCATGAAGCCTCATCTACCCATCCCTAGCTGACACTGCGTGTCTTCCAGGGTAAAATCCATCTCTCAGGTTTGGTGCCAAAAATCTGTTTGGGCTGCAGATTTTTGAGGAAAACAAACGTTGACCTGGATGTGGAACATCAACGTACAGCATCATACAAGTTGTGTGTTTCGCATAGTAACCCACAACCACTGTTTGCAAAAATATATTATTTTATTACCTATTATATACCTATTATTTTATTATATTACCTATTTCTCCAGACATTATAGTAATATACAATCTCTGCAAAATGTTATGTAAGAATAATGACTAAAATGACTAGAATATGACTAACAGAACTGTATGCAACGTAACAATAATGAACCTGATATAGTCACTACATAAATGTCAGATAACTTGTCATGTCAAGCATTTACAATGAATTGGAGGGGAGTCCAATAAACATTCACTCATTCATATGTATGACAAACAAGCCAGTTTCTGGGACAAAAAAGACAGGAGGTAGAAGAGCCATGAATAGACAGCGGCTCTGGAGTATCTACCTCGAGTGAGTATTTGCTTGCTGTTTGGGTTGGCTACGTGAGAACGGGTCCGACTGGGTATGAAAGCAATAACAATCTGACTTTTAAACAGATAAATGAGAAGTTTAGGATCATCCATTGTCATTATATTGTTCATTCATGGATGTAAAAGTGAAAGAAAGAAAGAAGAGGACGAGGCTATAGGCACTTAAAAAGCCACCAGAGTGTGTACATCCGGTCTACACAACATAAATATGTATGGAAGTGAATGACGGCTCGTTCCTCATACAAAGAGACAGGAGGCTGAAGAACACGTCTCTCCCAGGGCAGGTGGATTGCAGGAATACTCAGGGTACTTGACAATCTGACATGAATAGAAAACAGCAGAAGACTGTCTGTTACCTCAAGTCACCATTTGCTGTGCCACGTGTGAGGTTAATGCAGGAGGACAAGAGGAGTAGAGACGTGACAGTCGTTGCATGAACCTCTGACTATAGTGGGCACATCTGAAGAGGTATGTGAAAGCCAACTGATTTTGGCTGATAAGACTTTCGACCTTCTGTCACAGCAGCAACGCAGTAAATCTAAAAGAATGATCCCTTATAAATAGTGTATAAGTCTTGACTGCAGGCAGTCGGCTCTCGTTTTAAGTCGCGGCGAGCACCACGAGCGAGCAATAAGTTTGGACCTGTTATATTACTCATTTTGTTCATGCCTTTTTTCATTCCACTCCACTCAGGCAGAGAACAACGCGGCCCAGTAAATATTCAAGCGGTCATGAACGAGGGCCACAGACAGTCTTTTGATGGAGTACAATATGTTTTCTTGGTTGATGCTGCCGTGTTTTTTGTTCAATTCACCATGGCGGGTGCCAGATGTATTGCATTGGTTAGGGTTTGGGTTTCATCTCCCATGTATTATTATTATTAGTAGTAGTAGCTGTTTTGGGGAGATGGCGTTTCATGACACAATATTGAAGGGTTGATCAGAATCAGAATGAGAAAAGACACTTGCCACTGTCAGTGAGGCTCCAACCAACTAGGAGAGTGCTTCAGCACATTGTGCAATAAAGACCAAGTAAAGACAAAAAGACAAAAAAAAAAAAAAAAAATTAAAAAAAAAAAAAAAAAAAAAAATATATATATATATATATATATATATATATATATATATATATATATATATATATAGTTCCCTTCAGACTTCTGTTGGTGATAAATTTACTGAAGTACTTACATAGTATTCAGTTGCAATCAATGAAATGTGTGAAGGTAGTATCACATATTCTGGCAACCCCATAAGCTGAGGGTGTCATTACCAACCTACACCGCACAAAGTAGGAGTGGCTTCCTAAGGGCTTCACATGGTGATGCTTCACACCAGTTGAACCAAGAGGGAGGAGGGAGAGCGTGATGGGCTTATGAGGATTATGAGGCTTCATGAAACAGTGCCCCCATTTTCAGTGTCCACTGCACTCTCTGCTCTGAAACATAACACTTCATTGAAATCTCACATTGTTTTTAAACCCACAGCGCCATCTACTGAGCAGTGATAGTGAGGACACTGTTTCATGACGCCTCATAAGCCCATCGCACCCTTACTAAATTTGGTTACCAAGAAGTTGTCAGTATTAGACCAGAGCAGCCGAAACATAGATAAATGAATAAATCTGTATAGACCAGGCTCTACCAAGCTTTGTTAGAAACTTGCATTGAACATTGAAGGTAGCATCAAGCGACACTTGAAAAACCCCAAATTCATTCAAGTCCATCAGGTAGTTGCAGATATGGTCCGGAGGATCTCAGGAGCCTTGAAGATCAAATATTGAGCCAGAGGAAAAACACTAAGGCATGAATGCTCTGCTGTTTATGAGCTTACATTTTTCATGATGGTTCTAACCCAAGACGAGTCGCTAGAACTCTTTTTTTCCCTCCAATAGATCCTCCCATTGGGACCAAACCAGCAATGAAGCATGTTCCTATCCACTTATGTCTCTCCCTACCTCTAAAACGATCAGTCACCCGACATAGCACATGAAAAACACATTTCATATGGCTCATCATGTAAGTCAGATATGTGAATAAAGCAGCACAGAGCTACAGGCAATATGTCTTCAAAGGACTCAATCACCCGCTGACAGCATTTCACATTTGCAGTTAAATGACACAGGTAGTAACCGTCCCCATTTCTTTCTTCATAAACTACCACTTAGCTTGATTAGCTCCTGCTCACTTCTCTCCATCGCGCTCAGGTCTGTCAGAGGCTTTTCCACAACAGCATCACGCTGCACCATTGTGACGCTGTCTGAAAGATTAAACGCATGGATCAGAGTTTCCTGGGCCAGACCACCTGAGTGGCAATGAGTCCAGATAGCATCACCTCGCTATCTGGGCCATGCCACAGCACACTCGGGTTCCAGACCAGCGGGAGTCGATCGGTCAGCTCGCAGGGCATTAATCTGTGTGACACGCCAGCTCTCCCCTTGGAGGACGTCCGGCTTTGGGAATCAGTCCAACTGCAGTGCTCACTGCTGCTGGTGGATGTACATGGTGTGGTGTGCAAAGAGCTGGCAAAGGAAAAAAAGGGAAATCCTGCAGTAACTATAAAGCAAGGTGATGGAGAACAGCTACAACTTCATTGGCAGAGACATTACTAAAGCAAAAACGCATGCAAACCTGAGCTAATCCCGATAAAAAAATGGAAAGTAAAGACTGTAAAAACATTTACACCTAGAGCAGTGCACTTGTCTCCAAGCTGCCATCTGTTTGGTAAAGCACCGCTCACTTTTTTTTTTTTTCTTGCATGTGTAGCTTCACACGCGGCACCTGTAGGACAATGACAATTCTGGGCCAAAACTGAAAACCAAGGCTGAAAACTGCAACAACAATAATGCTTGACAGCAGGTCGAACAGATAAGAGCTACATAAACAAACATTGTTTTATGTAGTTTAGATTAACTGTAGGCACATCAAACAAAGAGGCAGAGAGACTGGACAAGTCATTTATTTTTATGTCGGAATCAGAATCAGAAAAACTTTATTAATCCCGGGAAATTCTGTTCGCAACATGCTCTGTACACAACATATCACAATAAAATGAAAAAAGAAATGATGTAATGCGTCATGTGCACCTTCACTATAACAAAGCCCAATATTGGGCTTGGCATGTATTCATAGAACTGGAGTCATATTCAGGTAACTGTTTTTCACATCCATCCAATTCCATAACAAATTCTTCATCATATCCCGTCCTTCTCCTGAAGACCCTGAGATGTTCAGCTTCTATGTCTTCTGGCACTGAATATATCATCATCATGGCTAAAGAGTATTTAGCATTGTGTTCTCCCGTTCAAGTTTTTCTTTTTTTCCCTCAGTGAAAGGCCTTCACTCAGAGTTTTAATGTCCCCTTTACGATAACATTTTCCCCCCTTTCTTTCTTCTCTGAATCTTTCAGCTTGACCATGCCCTCTTGTTGGCTTTGAACTTGATTTGAGAGTGCAGCCATATTCACATCAAAGGCGCCAGGCAGGACAGCCGCAGAAGTCAAAGCTCCTGAATGATCACTGGAATTATCCTCAAAAATGAAGGCCTGACACAACCTTTTTCTCAGAGCTGAGGTCGAACAGTCTGCTTGAAACTTGAAATAAAAGAAACACGAGAGCCGAAAGAAATATGCAAAATGTACTCAAGGTAAAAATGTGCTCAAATAAATCAACTGGGTTCCACAGTCCGGAAGAGTGTGTGTTGGAAAAACTTATTGAGCGTTCCAGTTGTCACAGCATAAATGCAGGTATGGGAGAAACACTTAAATCTCATGATAAAATCCAGTAAAGTAATCTGCGTATTTCATAAATGAAGAATACAAGGAGAAAACAAACAGGACATGGTGGGTGAGACCAGTATAATTTTGTGTCATAGGGTGGAGTTGGAGTCTGCCCAGAGCATTGTACTGTACATTGACGCAGGACGTACGAAATCGTAGCTGTCCATTTCAGAGGATGTCACAGATCACATGCTTCCATGTGTTCATCCATCAGGGGGAGCAGCACAGAGTCAAAAGTCTATGACAGCCACAAACTCCAAAACAAACATGGCATCTCTGTAAGAAGTAATGATAATGTACCACTTGCACAAAACAGAGGCAGCATTATAGGAAGCAGTGCTCAGTGAGGTAGTTAAATATGGAGTGTATATGAATGAATGTATATATGAATAAAGTGCCTCATGACCTTCAATTGAAATACGTTTTCCCTTCCAGTTTGGCATTTCTTGTCACCAAAGGCAGCACTTCACCGGACTGTCCAAGATGTAAAAAATGGTGTAGGTATGGTTTAAAACATGGGACTCCATAAGGTTCCATTCTTACAATACCATTGTCACGACATTTTATCCCCAGAGTACAATATTTGCCATAAACCACAAGAATGTCTTCCCTGTGTTTTCCCAGAAGGGGAGATATTTGGCCATCCTATGTGCCAATTGTACACAAGTATGATCAGAGAACACAAGCAGCAGGAGTTCTGACCATCTCAGTGCCAGAGAAAGAAAACTATTTTCTGATCAATTGCCGCTTCTTGCTTCAGTTTGGTGATGGTTCCCGACTGAAAGGCCAAGATAACAGATACAAGAAACACAACAGAAAACAGTTTGAGCTTGCTGCTGCGGCATCCTCTGGCGATGGCGTGGGAAGTTCAATCTGGCAGCAAAATACACAGCGGAGCTGCTAAACTGGATTAGCTAACTCATAATTGCATTAGATGTAAGTTAGGGGATTGTTGGTCACAATGCAGAGCCAAAGATCTCACCAAAGAGCCCACACTGGTTACCTCAATGGGATTCAGACTCATTACTTTCTACCTGATGGACAAGTTGCTATCAATCTCTGTTTTACTCTTTCTAATTTTAAACAAGGACGAAGTCGTGGGGCGAAGAAAATTGAGTTAAATGGAGTCAAAAATCTGAGTCATGATATGTTACAATGGTACCTCGGTACTCGAGCACAATCCGTTCCAGACGGCCGTTCGAGAAGCGATTTGTTTGAAATCTGAATTGTTTTTTCCCATTAATGGAAAAAGAAACAATGCGTTCCAAGCCTTAAAATAGTCTTTTGTGGGAGTGAATGTAGAGTGTCTGCTGCAGGTGCGCTGTTCCTCTATGTGTGTGGCCGCTGCATGTGGGAGGGGTTGCCGAGTGAGTGACGTCTCTCCAGAAGTGAAGAGGTGCCCGGTGCGTGTCCAGCTCTGAATGTGCGCTTCTGTGCAGTTTGGCTGTGACAAAGTCATAAACCAAGTATCTTAGCTCTGTCCCAGACTCGCCTCATCCCTGTCCCAGCTCCAGCCCACAACAGGACATCAAAACCTGGAGTGAGCGCTCCAGCCTCGGAGGTGTGGAGAGCAAGCACCTGTGACACTCTACCACGGTCCAGTGCGGAGAGTTTTACACCTCAATATGAAGAAAAAACAGTCAGTAAATGTAGCTAACGGGACACGTCTGCATGCAGAGGCTGCGTTATACACAATAACAAAGCGCGTCGTGGGTCAGCTGATCGGTCCGCGCACGTTATGGTTTTTCCAGCTTTTTTAGGGGGCGTTCCAGTTCTGGATTTTTGTTCGAAATCCGAAGCAAAAAAATCTCTAAATTTTTCGTTCGAAGTCTGGGACGTTCAAAAACCGAGGTACTACTGTATTTTGGCATCAGGCTTCCAGGAATTGTCCAGATTAATTCTGAACAATGACTATTTCCACTTGCTAGATTGTCCAAGGACAATCATCTATTTTAACTCTTGCTAGCCACATCAAATGACTTGGTGAATCAGTCATTTGCATCCGGGTGGTGACTTTGACTTGGTATTTCTTTACATATTTTTGGTGATATTATCAGCCCCTCTTGATTCACTACATTTTCCTGGTTCTGCACACCCCGGTTTTAGCATCTATGTGATGTCCGTAAGGCATCAAAGAGGGGTCAAAACACAAATAAAATAATGATGGAACGTTGTGGAAGACAAATCATGTAACACAAAGGCCAGATCCATGCAGCTTCTTCAGTCATGGTAATGAAAAATCATAGTTGAAAGACAAAGCTCTTGACTTATCATTAACCACAGAGACCTACAGCAACAATAGAAATTTGTCTTCGCTGACAGGATTTCTGGACTCCCCCTTGGAAATGAGGTGAAGAGGGTGGACATCCAGGGGAGGCTTAGAGTTGGACATGCTGCTTGTCCGCATTGAGAGTCCGTTCCCCAAGCATTAGCAGGCAAAGGGCAAAGAAAACCCTTGACAGCTCACTAGTCCACTGCGGCAAACTTGATCTTTTTCTCTGAGAATACAAAGTCACACATACATTAAAATGCTTCACCGTGTTTTTGATGGAACTCAAACTGACTGATGCAAACTGACATGTGAAATAACTAGCCACGGTGTTATTGTAGATGTGGGAATGATGTACAGATGCTCGACTCTCAAAGGTCTGGCCGACGATGTAAAGGACCTGCTCCACAAATGTCAGGGAGAGCACCTGCTGCCATGAGTAACTACAGAGATAGAAAGAGGCAGGAAACATGTCCACCTGCAGAGAGGGCAAACACAGGCCAGGCTCCTTCAAAAGGAAAGGAAGATTAAAAGTAAAGAAGCGGAAACGCACCGGCTTGAGATGGTGATCCCCAATGTAAAATTAAATATGACCGAAAATGTGTTGAATGTGTAGTTTGACATGATATTTTTCTTTAATTTGCCCTCGCTGTCATTTGTGTGTTTTTAAAATGATGTGTATTCTGGGACTCATTTGATTTGGGTCTGTCTTTGTTCCTGCGCGAGTGTGAGAACTCGCTCAGGTATTGTGGTGAATACAAAGCAACTGCTGACAATGGTTCACTGCGTCTGGAACCTTGGAAGAAGTGTTGAAAATGAGCTTTAAATAAGTTTAGGAGGAACAAAAATCCAATTATAACTTTAATTTCATCACACCCCAAATGGAATTCATCCGTAATCTTTTGACTTTTCTGAAGCGTTGGTGAATAGTTATGAGTCCCGAACTTGAATTGACGAAACCATTAAAGAATTGTTGAAATATATTTGGGTCCAGTTTGGAAGACAATGACTTCTTTAAAAATCATTCACTGTCTAGTGAGACTCTGTGAGCTATGAACAGATGATAGATCCATAATATTTGCTTTTGTTCTGAGGTTGAGGGGAGGCTATGCAGTGGGCACGCTGGCAACCATTTCATTTTCTGACGTCACATGGTTGGCACGAGTTGCATTTGGACAGGGGATGAATAAAATATGCTACCTGACAGGAATGAAGTAATAATACATACATCTTCAGTTAACCAGCGCTTCGTCCCGTTCAGGGTCGCGGGGAGCTCTGGAGCCTATCCCAGGGGTCATTGGGTAAGAGGCGGGAATACGCCTTTACACCTCATAGATCTTTTTTCATCCTTGTTTCAAGGCATATGTTAAAGAACAATATTTGTGTGGACATCAGTTCTGGACATCCTTCATCATTTGTGTTCCTCACAAACTGTACTCCAGTACATTGCAGTCAGTCTTGTCAGTCTGGACCAGACCTGGCCAAAATGCGGCCCGTGGGCCAAATGCATACCTTTGACTGTATCCATGTGGCCCTCCTGGAGTCAAAGTAAAACTATGAAACGGACATTGTTGTTGTCGCTGACATTTTTGTTGTCGCTGACATTTTTGTCGTGTGCATCATCATTATTATTATTATTTTTGTTTTTCATGATGCAACTAAAACCTAATTTTTACGTGTCATTATTTTTCTTAATTGTTCGTCTTTTCCGATGGCTATTTCAGGAGTATTTCTTGTCTCTTAAAATACATCAGAATTAAAAGTAGATCTTGAAATGTATGAGACACATTTGCCTAATATGTGGTTTAAATAAAATCAAACGCAACAAACCGACATTTTCTGTGCATTTTTACAGTGTAATTTCATGATCACGCATGATGTCATCACTTGAACTTTATTTTCAATTTTCTCTTACACTTCTTTCTTTGGGTTTGACGGCTCCTCTCAACAGTCACAATATATTACCTGGCCAATAAGGAAATGTAATTTCCCACCTCTGGTCTAGACACTTGCTGTAACTGTTAAAGGGTGGCCGGTATATTTCTGAACTTCAGAGGGAAACCGTGGCATCCAGCACCTCCCCATCTTAGGGTGGCTTCAAGCTGAACCACCACAACTGAACTGTGATCCATGGGAATCATTACAGACCTTCACATGTCTGTGCATTAATAAAACACCGGAATAATTGTCAACGCACCTGCTCAACACGATATGTAGAAACATTTGGAAGCAAGGTTGAGATTTCACAGCTCAGTTCTCATTCAAAACCTTGCAGAGCACATCAGTGCACCAGATCAATTATGTTCTATTTCATTCAGATAAAGCAGAGCGCTCTTCTCTCTGTTCACCACTCATGCAAGAGATCCTGTTTCCCAACATATACATTCTGATAATTCGAATTAATAAGGGTAAAAAAAAATGTGTCAGCAAATATTTATTCTATAGCGAAAATGTTGTCCGTATTTATGAACTATTTAATCAATCATAAATACATTTAAATAAGTTCAATAAAGTGAGACAAGCAAGAAGTAATTGGTGCCGAAATGTATTAAATCTCAGGTTCAAAACCACTATATTAACTGAAGAGTTTCAGACTCTACATATATGTGCAATTTCTAGTCACATTTTCACACCCCCTGTGTCATACTTGGATTTTTGTTGTTTACCACGTCAACACAGATGAGCATTCCTCAGAAAAAGACACCATTTTAAAACAGAAATTCAGTGGCTTGACTGCATTGATAGCAATAGCACATTATAAGGAGGATTTACTGTATTTTGCTGTATATTTCATACCTCCTAAGCAGTAAAACACTCCGCGGACATAAATATCACAGTACATGGAGTGCAATAGTGGAAGCAGATATGGATTCCGAGGGCAACAGGGGCGCAATAAATCAACATCTATTTGAGTTGCCAAATTTAGTTTAGAGTGAAGTCTCTTCATCCCAGAGGCTCTGGATGCAGACCTCATTGTACACTGTCTTTGCTGCGTGACAGTGGGAGTGATTGCATGGTTCACAGCAACATTGCTCTTTCTATCTTCCTCTGTCCGACTCTCTTGTGGAGGGTCCATTGTAAATTGCCGTGAAAAGCCTCAGAGTGAGTTTCTGACCTCAATATCAACGATACGAACAATACTGTGAATCAATATGTGATGTGAGCGGCGAACGGGTCCCAGGGATGCTCACGTTTCCGTTGCTAGTGGCTCTTCTGGCAGATGTCAGGAAGTTAATAACGTTTTGTCATGTTGACGTATTGCATCTAAAAGCTACATGAATGAGTGTTTATTTCATACTGTAACAGACTGTAAATACCTTAATGATTGTACAGTATGTCCGTTATAATAACATGGGATGTCGGAACTACAACATTGTTGAGGTTTCCATCCACCTTTTCTCATTCAAATTTTCACAAATAGCAAAAATAAACAATATAAACGCTAAAAATTTGCAAAAAAAGTTTCAGCACTTGGTGGATTTTTTTGTGTATCATTAAAAATAAATTGACCTTTTGCTATGGAAACAGGTTTTGTTGTTCACTTAACTGTTTATTTTCAACATTAACACAACCTTTTCCTCTACTCTGTATTGTAAGCAACCAGCGGTTGTTGTGACAGATGTGCTTTGGGCATGTGAGCAGCACACACTATTCAGAGAAATTACTTTTTATTTATTGTTTTGTGATTAATGATGGGAAAATAATAAAAGGGAAAGGCCATAAAGTCACACTTTCCTTTTTTTTTTTTTCATACATTTTATTGAATTCACAAAAAATGTCGAAACATTTGGATGCAAACCCAATTTGTGAAAATCTTGCATTGTAAATAAAATATTCTTGGCCCTGACTTGGATCATTCTATTCATTCATTTATTATGGTCTTTTATCCTGTCAATATGCAAAACCATTATGTTATTATATACAGCAAAGCATTTATTCACATTTTTATGTGTCAAGAATCAAAATAAAAAACGACTGCCGCTATTGGTCATGTTTACTTTTGATACTTTACTTTTATTGTATTTATGTATTGTTATCGTTTTTTTCCCAAAAAATAATTCTTGTTTGACACCATTGCAAAGCACCTATCACCATGACGCCAGTCTTGGGAATATTAAAATAAAGAGCAAAATATAAAAAGAGCAAATAAAAAAGAGTAAAGAGCAGAAAGATAGTCATTTGTGACAAGAATGCACAAAACTCAAATGTTCAACACAGACAGTTGTCACTGGCTGGCTGTCACATCCAGATCCATAACGTAAGAGTGAATGCATACAGTATTAACCAACAAAGAGCTGACAAACAGGTGGCAATTTTTGGACACAAAATTGAATTGGCTGCATTTTAAACTGCGATTTGAAGGGGAAAAAAGACGGACAAGACAGAGCATTAATGCAGATAGTTCTGAGACCATTGAAAATGTGGTACTGGGAGAACAAAGGGAGAGAAAACAGATACATATAACTATAGAAGCTTGCGGATCAGGAAGCAAAGACAAAGGGAAAACGGACCGAGAATAATCGAGAACGAGCCAAGTTACACAGCACTGGGACACCAGAGCATAAGAGCAGGTACTACTACTATTATGGTAGTACCTGTTATGGCTATATACAATATCAGATCAAATGATCACAAGCCTGAACTATAATCTCATAACAGACCAATTCCATTACACCACATTCTACTTCATCCAGTCTGATGTATTTTTTTAAAATGACTGCGAGGTACAGAAAACTCGAGCATGAAAGCCTTGCCAGTCAAGTCACCAGCAAACCCACTTAACACGTCAGTCGCCGTCTAAGTTGAGTCGGCAAATGCGGCGATGTAGCGAGGAATTAGCAGCCACCTCTTTAATGCATTTAGGTTTATGATGATGTAAATTGTGATTATGATCGCAGAGGTGATGATTCGAATATAGCTGCCTCCGAGGTAATGCTAAACGGGAGCGAAAGGAAAGATGCAAATGAAGGGGTGTGAAAACCATCCACTTCCAGCAAATGCCAGGCCATTCTGCTAAAGAGTGATGGACTCCATGATGAAGATTTAAAGCTGTTGTTTGCCGCTTTGAAAGACTGCAGCGTTTTTTAAAGGCTCCATTTCGTCATCGTTTGTCAGGTTCAGAGTTACATTTATGCTAATGTCCGACGTGTTTTTCAGCATTTTTAGGGATTAAAAGAAAACCGCTTTGCACAGGACAAGTATCTTATGATGCTTCTATTAGACAGCCATATGTGGAAAATGAAAGGTGATGTTGGTTTTTGTTATGTCCTCGTAAGGGGGAAGTGGATTTAGCACTCAATTTAAGAAGAAAAACTGATCTTGTCCATACGTAAGCTGCAGGTGCAGTGGTGCTGTCTGCACCGTAGAAAGGTCAGTGGTGCTCCCTGCTTAAAAACGCATGAGGATCACTTCTAAACTGGTTTAGAAAATGGGGTCCAGCATGGAGACTGACTCATGAAACAAACTTGACCATGTTCTGTCCTTGAATCATGAGCTCCTCACATCTTTTATTGACATTAAAGATGTAAAAATTAGCTGCTTTCGTCGGCGTTTGCAAGGTTCTCACACCACCTGCTTCTTTTCTCCACTTCTCCAGGAAATCGGCTCTGTTGGCGGAGCAACACGCAAGCAAAAACAATGCATTTTAAGCGATTTAAAGTCAATAAAATGCCTGTGATTTCATTGGTTTGAGGGTTCTGGCTGCGAGAAAAAAAAAGTAGAGACTTATAGTCTGGAAATTACAGGCATCAAAACAACCAGAGCAGTCACAAATATTCAACAACAAGTTTCTCATACAGTGACTAACGCTAACAGCAGAATATTCACAAGTTTGAACGGCTACCACGAACCAGCCACCCAGAGTGGAGCGCAAAACAAGGCCTCCAAAACTGGTGGCTGCACCTGATTGTTTGGGGAAGGTTATGAGCGGGACACCTGGGTCACTGGAAAAACAAACTAAATAAAAAATATTTATGACAGTCTTGGGCTATAACAGTCGATCATAGATAGAGGAAGCCACTACATAAAAAAAAAAAAAAAACCTTCAATAGTGCTGAACCTTGTAACACAAAAGGCCTTTAATTTTTATCCATGCTTTAATCCATGGTTCACATTTGTTGTTCTTCTTCATTGTACTTTATCAACGTTAACACTGAAGACATGAAACCTGAAACAATAAGAATAACTAGAAAAGCACTCAGAGAGTACATCCATCTGTCTGAGAGTTCAAATTGCCTTCAAACACAGCAAAGAATCACATCACCCCCGCGCAAATTGCAAATCTGGGGAGGAAATCTGAGCTAAAGAATGATCACTTGTTTGTTTAAACTCTTTGCTTCGATTTAAAGACAGGATAAACTGGAATTTAATCACTGGAGGATTCCAAAATTATTTCTCTTTCTCCTTTAATCCCTCTCACCACGTGATGCCAAAAGGTGCATATTATCAATCTTTCATTTGAACAGTTAGTGTATAAATGTCCTGCTCCGGGACCAAATTGACCTCACATTTAAATGTCAATGCATTTTCAAGCTTATAATTTGACTTAAAAATATTCTTCAAAGCCTTGAAATACAATTTTTTTCCTAAAAATAGACCCTCCATGGACAGTTTGTGGCGACGTCTAACCCCTGTTGTCACCCCTTCTTACTGACTTGGTTTTATTGTCTGTTATTTTGGGGCATCGCCTTTGGGCTTTCGAGGAGAGACGTGCACAGCCTTTTAAATCTTTGTGGGCTTTCAAGCAGCTGTTGCATTGGAATGTTGCATAAAGTATTGAGAGCATGTGGTTAGAGGTAGAATATTATATCAGAAAAAACAGAGGCGCTTTTGTGGAAGCATCGAGTAAATTGAGTCAGGAGAGAAAATAAACCATCAAAGGTCTTTACTCTTATTTCAACTCCTGCAAATGTGTGGGGATCTACACAAAAATGAGGGCAAGGATGTCAATCAAAGTTGAAGAACCATGCTTTTTCTTATGTGCAAGTATGGAATGTCTCACTCTGTAAAGCATGGAAGAATTCTGAATGAGGTCATGCTTTACTATGTAAAGTGCCCTTCACCAATTATTCCAAAATATTGGAAAGATTCCTTCGCGTAATTGGCATTACTCAATAATTGCGCACAATGCCATTTTCCTTCTGGGCTTTTGTATTTGCCAGCCATCTGTGACTCACTCACAAGGATTAGCACAGACAGTACTAGACTCTTAGAGTCGCCGGGTTGGCATGACAGTCATTGTGGGTGTGTATTGTAGTCTGCATGTCTCCTCCCATCCTGAAAGAAAACCCTTGAGCTTGACTTTAAAATCCTTTCATTCAAAACCATTTGAACCACGGGTGTCCCCAGTCCTCAAGGGGCCGAGGTGGTGTTCCAACCGATCAAGCGTAGTTTCACAGTTTCACCAAAGAGGTGTCAGCTAAGACAAGCAACACCTCTTCTGCAACACCCCCGATCAAAACTATCAAAACTGTAGTTATGTTACGTGTCACCACTTTCTATTTGCATCTGGCGATGGACTTATGATGCTTCATGAAACAGCGTCCAGATTTTCAGAGCCCACTAGATGGCACTCCTTATCCTTTAACAACCACTTCAATGAAGCCTCACATCATTTTTAAACCGACAGCACCCTCTACTGAGCACTGAAAATAAGGACACTGTTTCGTGAAGCCTCATCAGCCCATCACTATTGTTTGCCAGTGCTTCACAGAGGGGAGTGTGAACCGTCACATCTTTTCTGTTTCTGTTTCCCATTTGTGTTTCTCGCATCCTGGTGCAAAAGTGTAGATCTCCACATGACTTTCTCGTCTTATTTCTCATTTTCACTCGTATTTTTTTTTTTAATTATTTATATGAGCATGTGTTGACAGCTGTGTGCATGTAACCTTTTGTAGTGTGTGTGTTTTGGAATGTATGTTTTCCCTCAGTTTCAGATCCAATATCTATTTTTGGTGTATATGTTTGCTGTTTTGGTAATAGACCACTGGCAAGTCCGACGGCAGGCCATTCACTGAACGCACTTGGGTTCCACTCTGCTTGATTCCTTGAGTGTACATTGACCGCCACGTGCACAGTCCTTTAGTTTCACCCTGGGCTCTAACTGTAAAAAAGAGTTACTGAATATTAAACCTGTTTAAAACTGTGTTTTCGTGACATGCTGTAGTCCCTAATGTACAGATCAGACTGGTCTCACTTCTGCTGATCCATCCCTGGTGATGAGCTTATGAGGCTTCATAAAACAGTGGCCTCATTTTCAGAGCCCACTAGATGTCACTCTCTTCTCTAAAATCTTTGGATTTTAGCAACCACCTCAATGAAACCTCACATAATTTTTAAACCAGCAGTTCCATCGACTGAGCCATGAAAACTAGAAAACTGTTTCATGAAGCCTCAGCCCATCATGAGCCAGCCCACCTCTTAAACCAAGGGTAGCTCACCTTCTCGCAGGATAAAACTGCTATCAGAACTAGTTATTTCACAGTCGGATCATTGGACTGTGATGCGGAACTTTGTTGAAGTACAAGACGCAACGTACCAAAACAGAAAACATGGTGGTAATTATCCTCAGATTTGTTGGCCAACTCAATGGCAGTGTTTTTTGGATAAAAGGGTTAGTTACAGAGGCAAAACAATGTTTATGTATTCACAAAAAAAGCTATTAAAATGCAGAGAATGTAAACAGAAATAGAGCTTAATTAACAATCACGCAGTGTGAAAATAAACTACAAGCCAGTTATGCAAATTCAAGTTTTGTGTTCATGTAAAAACAATGTCTCGAAAAACAGGATGATGTTGTTTTTGCTGGCAACAGAGTGTTTTGAGGCGTTGTCATGGGAGACTGCCGACCACTTTCTTCACACAAACATCCATTTGACTATTTTGGTATTTGGATAGAAAGTGTTGTGGTTTTATAAAGTCAATAACATGTTGAGTTTCATGATTCATATCATCATACAAGCAAGGGATTTATGGATGTAACTGAGTGCGTGCGCTTACTGGGGTTAAGGAAAATTGTTGAAACCCTCAGGATGGGTTCCTAATATTTAGCCGGAAGGGCTGCCACTTAAGTCAACAGCAGTCACTGTCATAAACAACAGCACAAGTTATAACTGCCAAACCAGTGTATGTCAAAGTTAAAGAGATACCGCTAAAGAACTCCTTCTATTCTCCTAATGGAGCATCGCTGCTTTAATTCACCTGAGCCTGCCTTGGCAGGTCGATGAAGTATGGCTACATTTTGGGATGCAAGAGTGAACAAGGAAAAACACTTAGCAAGTCGCAAGGATACAAGGTACACCTACTTTTCTTTTTAAAGTATTATAACGTGCATGTTCCGAGATTCATTAGGGAGATGCTTTCGGGATGACTGGAGCTGTTTGTGAATAAGTGCATTAGAAGTAACACAAGCGTTGCAACATTGCTCTGATAACATCCAACTTGGCCTGAAGTCGGTGCTATACTAACAGGTTTGCACCATTGTGACACCAAAAAAGGTCTAGCCGAGAGTTTATTTACTGTCCTCGGAATTCTCAGGAGCTGAGGTACTTCCTGTTCCTGTTTACATGACGTGAAAACAATAGTGCGTCCTCGTGCACTGAGCATTTATACCGTTAAATCGAGTGTAAAGAGACAATCCGCCACACAACTGCCTCAATCCATTTGGAAACCTACAGCAATCCGTTATCTAGCGACACATTCGACTGAAGAATATGACCTTATTCCATTTATTTGTACTTGGAATATGTGCAGTGCATTTGTTTTGCAAGTTGTTTTGTTTCCAGAACTCCAGAGGAGAATCCAACTTCAGTCTCAGAGACGGACACTACAGGAGGACTTGTGTTTAGAATGAATTTCCTGGTCATGTAACGGGGGGTGGACGTGCAGTAAAACAAAATCAGCTCAGAAACTCGGAGATATCGGAAAGAGAACCTGGAAAAGCTAGTTACTTGTCCTCCCTGAATGTGTTGTGAACCATTATTCATTATCTAGGTCAGATATCAGGGCAAAGAGGACACCTCCGGACCAAAATACAAGTAGGGTGATGCCAAACTACTTGCTCTGATTCTGCCGCTCAAGTGGCACATTTCAATTTAGAAGCGAGAAAAAAAACTCACCTACCTAAGGCAAGTGTTGAGCATGAATTATTATTTTTTTCTGTAGGTAGGGAGGGATGAAGGTATGAAAAATAATACGGATCATTGAGTTAGGGGCTATATTTTAGGATTTTCCTTTTAAAAATTTGGTCAAGGTGCACTTTTAAAGTTCCATCAATAGTAGCAACTCCAACAACTAGTGTAGTACTAATATAGAATAATATCGCGTGTTTCCTCACAAAGATCAATGTCAAATGGCTCTCAAATCTTCAATGTACCTTTTCCATCCCAGTACCATTTGTCATCTCATCGGAGATGCCATTCATTTTTTAGCTTCTAGTTCACTTTCCCGATGTAAAAAAATCTATTTTTGTTCATGCACAGTGACTTTTTTTTTCCACACTGCAAAATTAAAACCACCTTCTTCATTCTGTGCTTCTCAAACATTGCTCTTGAGTAGGTCATGTCGAACAGGTTGGTCCGACTGAAGGAATTAATATACATCAAACAATGACTAATGGAAGGTGCAGTGACACGACGTGCCCAAAACATAATGAGATAAAGCCCCAGGTCACATGCTTGCCTGAAGTTCAGCACCTCCAGGTGCCATGGAGACATGAATAAGTTCAGCATGTTAAACCATGTCATTGTTTGATTCAGAAGAATATATATATATATATATATATATATATATATATATATATATATATATATATATATATATATATATATATATATATATATGTCTATTATTTATTTATTTTTTTTTTTTACTTTCCGCATTTTATCTACTGTGGATAAATGCGACTGACTGACACGCTACAGCTGCGTTTAACAGGAACTCCAAAACTATGTGGCACACAAGAAAATTCCACTTTGGTTCCTCATATCAAAAGTAACAAAATTAATATGTTATCACTTGTGCAGGAGAGGAATGAGTGTAAAATGTAGCACGGCAGTGTAGCACATCCCACATCTCATCTTCAGATGAAGACCAAGTGAACAGCAGCTTTGCCGCGCTGCACCTTCTGTCGAGGTGACAGTATAGTATACTGTACTGCAGTCACGCAGGAGAAGGGGGAGTTGTCAGTAATACATGTACTGCATCATTTGAGTAAGTTTTACCCCAGAAGAACTTGCTCAAACAGTGGAGATACAACAGCAAGAATTTAGCGATGGTGTGATGTCATTAATCGTCATAAAAAAAGAATGTTTTCCATCTGCGAAACTTCTGAACTTGTATTTAAGAGGAACCTGAAATGAGTGGGAATATTAGAATAACGGACAAATCTCATTTCATTTCACGGCCACCGCTACCTCAATCTTGTTCAAATTAACTTCGTCCAAGAAGATATATCCAGTTGATCTCCCATGAGGCTTTTGCAAGTACAACTATCTCACAAAGTGGATCAGAACTCCCTTTGAATTTGAACATTCCACCTATTAAATATTATCCTAGTGAGAGAAAAAAAGGAAAACTTTAATTCCTCATTCACTCCAAACTGGGTGGTTTAATGACACTTGACCAATGTCCCGTTCCCTTTTCTTGTGGCCGTGACTTTGTGACTCAGCAAAGTATTACAATATGTCTTGCAACACGCTGAATCCAAAACGTTGAATCTGACTCTTTAAACAGAGTTTTATTCATTTCCATTTTCCCTCCATTTTCATTCATTTTCTTTTTGTCCTTGACCTTTTTAATTTCAACTTTCAATGTCTTCAAAATTGTATTCAACTGAAACTAGACCTTCCCCCAATTATACTATTATAAGTAGTGATGGATTGATGAGGTTTCATGAAACAGTGTCCCTCAGCAGATGGTGCTTTTGGTTTAAAAAATAATGTCAGGTTTCATTGAAGTGGTTGTTGAAATCCAAAGATTTTAGAGCAGAGAGTGCCATCTAGTGGGCACTGAAAATGATGACACTGTTTCACGAAGCCTCATCAGCTCATCGCTACTTGCCGTCCCCTTTATATGTGTCACAGCCCCATTTCACAACAAGCAGTTATCGTTCAAAGCATCACCAACCACTCCGTACTCAACTGGAAAAAGTGAATGGTCAGACGGCAAATAAAGCTACTTCATAAATGTATGCGAAGATCAAAAGTGCAGCTTAGGACAACAATGCCTTGGTGAAGAACCAGGACACTGACTGACCACATCCTGAATCACAACACATTCTTCCACCAGCAATTTTCCACTTCACTTTGTGTTCCATCAGTAGCGGTGACAGGCAGGACAGAGCTCATGTGGACTTGATCTGTCACAGGTGTGAACCACTGAGGCTTTTTTGTTTCATTGGTGCCCACAACACAATTTGTTTTCCCACACCATCAAACCCACTAGGATTTTTAGAGGACGTTGTGATCCACTGTATATTGTGTTTTCATATGCCTATTTCTGCGCCCCTTCTTCAGGATGGTGATGCTCCTCGGTCAATTGAAGTATTTTTAAGTAAACATAATCGTGTTATTTGGAGCCTTTCTGGTGTCACATTTATTAATTTCTATATCAAGTAAAAATCTAAAACACAAGCCTTTGAAACTGGCGTAAAGAGGACCAAACACGATGTGTCAAATAGACACGGTGAGAGATTTTTTTTTTCCTGTGAGTGCTTCAAATGAGTCATCACAACAGGTACTATTGTGCTCAATTTCAATATTTACACCCATTAAGCCTTTGAGGGGTGAGATGTGGCGCTGAAAACGCTCTCCAAAGATTTTAGCTATCATTCAGAGCTCGAGTACCCCACAGAGAATAATCAAATTACACCCTACAAACCACTCAAATTATCTAATGCATAACAAAATATCGTATTTTTACCATGAGGAGGGATCAAATTTGCTTTGCCCTGGTGGGACTAATGGGCACCGGCTTCAGGAATTCACTCAGCTGAAGCAGCTGAAATAGCTCAAAGATGTTTTTGTACATCAGATAAACACACAAGGCCGATACTTTTTAAAGGTGTCGATGAGACCGAGACCACACACACACACTCACACTCTGTTATGTTTTTACGTTTTGGGGGGACATTTCAGTGACATAATGCTTTCGCTACCCTCTCACCCTAAACCTGACTATCTAAACTTAACCAGAATTCTGAACCAAACTGAAAGAATAACTATAACTGGACCACACAAGGATACATATGCTTAAACACACACATACACGCACACACACACATTGCAACAATGTTGAAATGAATGAATGAAACTCCTTATGTTTATGTTCCAGTTGACCCAGTAGAAGTTGCCCCAACTAAGAGAAAAATGTTTTTTTAAATGTTTTTTTTTTCTTTCCAGAGACTTAGCAGACACATATTATATATAATATATAATAGAATATATATTATTCCAAAACAGAGCCCTATATTGACTAGCAATTTTTCAAAGCAACATCCTTATTTGGGTTAAGTCAAGCTCAGGAATTCTGCACGGCGAGACACAGACCAAATGCCATTCGAGTTTGAGACCAAAATCTTAATCTCGACACCAGTAACACAAGACTACAATCCGATTCCTTCTATTCCCCTTGTTTTATTTCATAATACAGGTTTGATTATTACATTCTGAACATACCACATGAACCATACAACTACCTTGCTCCTATATAGAAAAGATAAAATGGGTGACACAATAATTCAAATTATGCAGTACAGTTTGTTTATTAAATATGCTACATTTAACACTGCTGCTTAACTCATGCATAAGCTTAACCAATGCATGTTGGTCGCTATTGGACCTCATATCAACCAACACTATAGAGATGGCCCGCAACAGCTTATAAATATTTGGGATATTTATTTATTTATAAATGTATTCACTGCTTCCTGCTGTAAAGAGATTGATTTCATTATGGAGGTTGTACTGTGTTAGTAACAGCTTCATATTTCTGGCAGACGGCCCACTCTGTATGACTAAATGGTTCTTCTCCGCTGTCGCCTGAACAGCGTCCAATATGCAGTTTGAATCCACATGCAGTAGTGTGAGGCAACAGAGAAATTGTGTATATCATCTACTACCTCTTAAATTCATGTATTTTCTGTGTGTATTTGTTGTATGCAGTATCTTCTGACCCAAAGATCTGTGCATGTCTGTGTGTCCTCCAGCGCATGAACTGCATTTCAAATGCTGGATGTAAATGAAAAAGACATACGAAGGACAACATGGGAGATTTTTATTTTTTTTTATTATTTATGGATTTCTGCCTCTCCCTATGTGACATTTCAGGGATTGACGCAAAAAGCGCCAAAACACAGTAATTGGAGGAAAGACCTTCGCAGTAAAGCTGAAGGAACCGTGAACGATCACGCGAATGCCTCGATTATCATTGGAAATTCATGCAGCTTGGCATGCCAGTCCCACGGACGTGAGATTGAGAAGGCACCAGAGACACTTTTCAACATGAATACCTCGTAATTACGAGGGGAATACATAATGTCGGACGTGCCCGCTCCATCTTGTGATCTTCTCAAGCCGCTCTTTCATCTGTCAATTCTAATGAACAGATGTTGCTCAGCTGTTGGAGTCAACATGATGGAATGAGCGGCTGGCAGGCACATCCTGCCGCTGAGAGAGAGCGGGAGAGGTCATCTGGTCAGCGAGCATCAAATAGCTGGGCTTGCATCTTCTGTTCTCACCTTTTCTTTTCCTCATTACCGCCCCCGTATTGGACATTCAGAAGGCCTTCCACCCCGAGCACTCTACCACCCACTGTCCTGTCCATCTCAGCCATTCTGTTCCACTGATCACTTACCTGCTATGCTCTTTTGTCCACAAGTGGGTTAGTCAGCCAGTGAAAAGGTCAAAATATTTATAATAAGGTCACTGAGACCTCGAAGAGGCAAGGAAGGGGGAGGAGAAAACCTACAAAATGAGCGAGATGGGTCTGATAAAGGTCAAATGAAAAGTCACTCAATATTTTAAGGAGTACTATTAAAATTCAGTGGTTTAATTTTTGACTCCAAATAAATTCCTGCTGCAAAAATGAGACCCTAGTTTAGAAGTAAGCCTGCTCCCCTTCTCCGGCGCCTCAGGGGGTAGTAACAGCAGGTGCTCTCCGCTTTTCAAATTTCTCCTCTGATGGAGTTCTAAATTGACTGGGAGGAGATTGATATCAGCACGTTGCTGTGACCCGAAGTTCAAGCTGCTCCACAGCGGTGCCTTCCCTCTTTGCCTGTCAACATGTCACTCATCAACTTTTGTCGCCACCAATTTAACAAGCCAGTTTTATTCTAATAAAACACTTCAAGAACAGCAAGGGCACGATACATGAACAGCCGATACAGAGGTTTTCACGATATCCTCCATCTATGTGGGTCAGTTGGCTCCCACTGGGCCTACTGGTTGGTACCCTGTACCCTGGCACACCACTGTCAGTCAATGGTGTTTTGTCAAAGTTGGGTTTTCCTCTTTGTCCAAAAGTTTATTTAAAAACTGAGAATGTTTAGCAGCTCACTTATTGTTTCTCCCTGTTCAAATGTGGCGTATTGTTATCAGCCGTCGATGTGATAACTACGACATAACATTACTACTATATGTCAAACCTCCTTCACGTTTAAACTTCAAAAATGTACGTAATTGCTTTTATCTTCTCTTGAAGTCTCACAAGCAAGCAGTTTCTCCACAGTCATGTGACTCTGACTTGTGTTGGCGTAACATATGGTGCAGTAGAAGGGCACTGGCCCATGGAGAGGGTAGGTCTCACAGTCTGCGGTGCCAACTGGGAGGTGCAGAAGGAGCCTAGTGGCCCATATAAATGGGTGATTTTGTCATATGAAAATAATCATCAATTCAACGAACGTGATCCAGTGTTTGCAGACATAGACAGAAAACACTGACATCCCTGACTGAGCAATCACGAAAAATATGACAGTGCCAGGGGGCGCCAGTCGTTTACTGTGATGGAGGACACCCTGAGGTACTGAGACTTACTGAGGTCTGATAAACACTGTCACATAAATTCCAATGAATAATGTTGGGTGGAGAGGGTCATCTTAAAGATTAGCTTTACAAAGCACACTGACTTTGCTTCTACACAATGTATGTGAATGCACCATAGAATGTACTAGCAGAAGAGAACAGTATGAAGGTTGGGGACGACAGGCACAAGAGGTTGGTCCATAGTTCACAGAGTACTATTTTCATCCTGCATTCAAACCCATCGTCACTTTCGCATCCCTTGTTGACTCCGAGGTCAGGATTCTGCGTTGAATGTTGATGCGTCAGTGTTTCAATGGAGTAAACTTTTCTTTTCCCGTGTGACGTTCCAATGGGATAAAAACGTCAGTGGGAGGAGGCCACTTGGTATTTATAGCACCCTATGTGACTCTCCCTCTTACTGGAGTCACTGTGGCTGAAACCCTTGGTTGTTTGAGGCAACGTCGCCCTCTCTTTATGTGATGTACTTGCCCACAGCATTTGGATATGTCAGGGAAGGCAGAGCATGTGCTTTGTTTCAAGGCATAATGGCTATGTAACTGAAGGCTGAATCAGACATCAAACAACGGACTCAAGAGTCACTTGAAGATAGCCGGCATTTGACTCCTTGGGAGTGAGAACGAGACCCTGGACAGGCTACTAGTTGAGGGGCATCTACTGAAAGAAAACTACTCACATAAACTATGGGAAGACAGGAACAAACATCTGTGTGACTTGGGGCTCGGGGAGTAACATTCCTGGAAGTGCCACAAACTGAATTAAAGTTAAAGAGTCCTTTAAATGACACAATAGAAACAGTTATACTGCTTAAGTCACTGCTATCTAGTAGTGATGGTTGGATTATTTCAATAGATTGGACTTAATATTGTATTGATGATTTCTCACTTATCAGCTTAAGATCTGCGTCATAAATATTCAAAACAAAACCTCAAGGATTAAGGAAGAAAAAAAAACAGGCCACAAAAGGAGGCTTTCACCTTTTCATCCACCATCTAATCCATCCCAGAGATGAAGTTCAAACATTGTGGGGGTGTCGAGAGGTACGAGGTTGTCCCTTATTCCCAATTCAATATGAAATGCAATTGCTTTGTCTCACATTGTAGTCCTGATCTGCCACACTCAACCAACTCATCCCATCGCGTTTGGAAGAAAAGAGCTCCCCTGGCATGGAGCGATGAAGATACCGTATAACTAAGTTACAAAGGTGTTTAAAAATGTTGCCTCAAGAGTCGTGGATGTCTTTGGAAAAATCGTTTGAAACAGCAGTAGTAAAACAGACGATGGTTCCTTTCTAATCTGTGTTACACTAGTTTCTGATTTCTCCAGTGTATCAGAGGCGACAACCGTGGTAATAAAATATAAATCGTGTGGAACAATTTGCATTCCAAAAAGTGTAAATCTTCAAAAGTCTTGTGTAAGCAGAATAGAGAGTGATTCAACATCGCAATAATTAGGGCAGCTTCGACAGGCAACAAAAAAGTTACATTTCCTTTGTGTCTATGAAGCACTGCCATTTATGGCGTCTGGGTGAGTTTGGTTGTGGTGTAACTTAGAAAAAGGGTGATCACAGCCGTGCACAAATGAGACGGCAGAGGATGGATGAAAAGTAGTCTTTTGTTTGACTTGAACCTTCTTTTCTTTTATGCATCAAGCGCTTTAGAACTATGAGAGCTTTTTCTAGGGAAGTCACTTTTCAAACTGTATTATTTCAATCTCAGCTGGAGATAACAACGCGTTTCTGTTTTCTTATTCCATCTCTCTTTGTCCACTCATGACATTGACTTTTGAATGGATGTGGGGAAATTTTCATTCTGGCATGTACACACAGATTTTAAGGGACTGCTGCTCAAGCACAATAAAGGGCTCCTGCTGTGAAAACATAGTTGTCATTATTAAATTCCTGAAAACAGGCTTTTGTAGGAGTGAATGTGCAGGTGCGCTGTTCCTCTATGTGTGTGGCCGCTGCATGTGGGAGGGGTTGCCGAGTGAGTGACGTCTCTCCAGAAGGGAAGAGGTGCCCGGTGCGCGTCCAGCTCTGAATGTGCGCTTCTGTGCAGTTTGGCTGTGACAAAGTCATAAACCAAGTCACGCTCTGTCCCAGACTCGCCTCATCCCTGTCCCAGCTCCAGCCCACAACAGGACATCAAACCCTGGAGTGTGGAGAGCGAGCACCTCCCCTGTGACACTCTACCACGGTCCAGTGCGGAGACAGGAAAGGTTTTACACCTCAATATGAAGAAGAAACAGTCAGTAAATGTAGCTAACGGGACACGTCTGCATACAGAGGCTGCGTTATACACAATAACAAAGTGCGTTGTGGGTCAGCTGATCGGTCCACGCATGTTATTTTTTTCCGGCTTTTTTCGGGGGCGTTCGAGTTCTGGATTTATGTTTGAAATCCGAAGCAAAAAAATCTCGAAAATCTTTGTTCGAACTCCGATTTCTTCGAAGTCCGGGACGTCGAAAACCGCGGTACCACTGTACAGTATAGGACAATCCACACAAAACATATCAATGTTCTGTCTGAAGGGGATCCCACAAACACTGCGTTCACCTGACGCTCCAGGTGTGAACAGCCGTCGGACCGCCACTCTGCTCAGTATGAGGAGGAGAGGGAGGAGCCACCGCGCAGCCTGGTAAGCGCCATGGTGTAGGAACGATTGAATTACATTCGGGCAGAATTGATGAGGTAGCAATCTTATTTTTATGTTTAAGAATGAAGGATAGAACACTGGGACACTTTTCTGATCCAGGAAAAAAGGGACTCTGCCCAAGCACCACAAATACCGATCAAGAAGCAAGTCCTCCACACCAGAAATCTTGCATATTTCAGAATCAGAATCAGAAAACTTTATTAATCCCAAGGGAAATTATGTGCGTAACATGCTCTGTACACAACATATCACAATAAAATAGAAATAATATTAGAAAGTGCAAAAAGCAATACAAAAGAGCTTTGAAACAATGTGCAAGAAAAAGCATATTCAAGGACAGAGTGAACAGAAAAGATGTGCCAAAGAATCCTTCACTGTAGTTTTTCCAGGGATGAATTGTACGTTTTTATTGCCACAGAAAGAAAGGACCTCCTGTGGTGCTCAGTCTTTGAGTTCGGTAATCTCAGTCTGTTGGTCCATGTGCTACTGTATTGGACCAGATGCTCATGGAAGAGGTGGGTGATGTTGTCCAGGATGCTCCTTATTTCTCTCCATAACCGTCTCCAAGGAGTCCGGTTTCACCCTCACCACATCACCAGCTTTGCGGATGAGTCTGTTGATGTCCGCCACCGTTAATCTGCAGCCCCAGCAAACGACAGCGAACAGAATTGCACTGGACACCACCAACTCATAAAGCATCCACAGCATTGTCTAGCAGACGTTGAAGGACCTGAGCCTCCTCAAGAAGTAGAGACGACTTAGACGACTCAGTGTTCCGAGGCCAGTCCAACATCCAATCCAAAATTTGTTCCTATTTGAACTGAAACTGATGAAATGCAGCAGTTACGGTGACGGTTGACTTGCCATGACAACTTGTGACGGGAAATGCCCAAGGTCAAAGAAGAAGGTAACAGTGTATCGTGTGGTGATTCTTTGGTTCAAATGCCAACACTATAAGCGCCCAAGTGAAAGGGTGGTTTCCTCACCACACTCTGCCTAAGTTACAGCTGTGCTGTGGAAGGTCACTCCCATGATAAGGTTTCACACCAGCTAATTTAGGATGACAGTCCATGTCATTGAGAATGTTTTTTTCTACCGTCAGAGCTGCCCATGCAAATGACAGGGAGACCTTAAGGGATATCATTTCATATTAAAATATGTAAGAGTCTAATTACAGATAAATGTCACATTAGCTGTGTGAGATGCGGGGGTCTGGTGTGAATAGGTGGTCAGTAAAATTAAAAAAAAAAAAAAAGGTGGGTCAAATGCACCGGCTGGGCATTTGACTTTAATAACAATGTCCAGTTTCATTAGCGCAGCGCTAGTTCGAAAGCAAAATGTGAGACCGTGAAAACTGAATGAGTGAAAAAAATGTGACTTACCGTTACTGTTCTGGGAGAAATGTCATGTCAGCCTGAACCAGGAGAGGTGTGCGAGGAAACTGTGCTCCGTCTGCATTGACACTAATAGATCCAGAGATTTAGAGCGCTGGAAAATAAATGATATTCACCTGATGACGCACTCAGTTAGGTTAGCTACATAAATAGAACAGAAAGTGCATGTTTAAAGACAACAAATTCACAAAAAAAAAAAAAAACAAAAACCTAGTGAAGCACTGTGACATTACACCATCGGGGTAGGCAGTTCCAGTCTTTCTTGTTACTAACTCTTGTGACTGTCAGGACAGATGTAAAATAACCTTAAATGGTACTTGAATTTTGGAACTTAAATATTATATTATAGGGAATGTGTAATTACACCATGACTTTATATGCATAGTTATTATTTGATGAAATATCATTGCATTTTATCTGAAGATTCTCAGTGCAAATACTGGAATGTCTTTTTGAGTGGTGAAGACCTCGGGCTGTGGGTAAAACATTTAAATATGATTTATTAAAATCACTTTATTAGAACGTATGTTGTTCAATATCATTCACTCATGTATTTTGAGTGACAAAAAATGCAGTATATGAAATGAGCATTACTCTTTAAAAGAATCTATCTTGAATGGAAAAACAAATCAAGAAGAATATAAACTACTAATAGAAAATATTTTTGAGTTTGTGTTGAGTAAAATTCAAATCATAGTAGTACTTCTACTCTGTCCACCTGAGGGCCACATGAATACATGAAGTGCTGCACTTTACCCACCTCAGATATTTTACAAATCCATAAAACAGAACAAATCAATAAAACAACGACAATAATTCAAGAATTACAGTATATTAGTTCCTCACAAAGAAACAAACAAAAAAAAGATTCTTGGAGCGCGATCAAACTCCAGATGAGGGGGTGAAAGTATATGACTACTACCAGACTATAATACTACCAGACTATAGGTGTTTTATTTAAATTTTTATTTTCACTCCCAAAATACAAAAAAAACGCGTTCAGAAGTGTGTTTTTAAATCCAAAGTAGAACAATGAGAAAACAAAATACACAAAAAATGGATGGAAAAATTCACCTTGACTGAAGACCTGGCTCCAAAGTCAGCAACACGCCTTATATGCAAAAACCCAAATAAAGAACCAGGGCCTTTCACAACAACGTCCCATTCACTTGCTACCAACTGCAAGTTCATTTGAGACGAATGCCAAACCAGACAAGGCAGATTGTCTCATGAATTACATCTCTATTTGAAATGTATGACTAATAGGATTCGATATTAGCAGCAACTTGGACTTGGTGTTTGTACTCAAGCAGCAAAGGAGAACAAATTGAGTTATTTAAACGTCACATGCCTCAATAGAGCCTCAATAAACACGCTGCCTGACTCGTTCCTCAAAAATCTGACAAAATCCTTCAAGACACGACCAGGACTTCACTCTCTCACCGATAATCTGCAGTTGCTGGATGAAATCATTGTGAAGTCAACGTCTTTTCTTGCCAGCCGAATGACTGAAGACAGTTTAAGTTAAGCTGAACTTTGACCATCGATCTCGGACACTGTTAAATTCCAATCACGAGCTACAATGAAGTGTGCATTAAGCCGTAAATCTTTGTGATAAGGTTAAATGAAATAGCATTTTAATGTAAAAGCACCACACACAACTGTGCCAAGAGCTTTAAGTTCATTTGCTTAGCTACTCCATGAGATACAGTACAAGAACTTCCTCACTGAGCTCATTCACTAGTTAGTGAGACAAATAACCCCTTTAATTCGCGAGATGAGCGTCCACTTATTTTCCTCTTTTTTTTAAAGATTGAAACAAATCATAAAGAATGGTCTTCTTTTTTGGTCTGTCTTCAATATATGCAGTTATTTATACACATTTTAGATCATATTTGCAACATTATTTTTGTGTTGCATCCCTCCTGCCGCTGTCGAAAGTTCCGTCATCCATCATGGATTACATTCAAGGTTTGTTGTGTGTTTTTTTTTCTTTTCGCAGCGATTCTTCTGTTGTCTCTTTGTACTCCAGACGCCGCGGTGCCATCTCTACAGCTGCATGGATTATTCACCTGCCTGCTCACCCTGCGCCGCCGCACCAGCGCCTCTCCTTCTTTGCCAGCCCCTTGAACATATTTCACGTCTTCTGCCTGGGCTGTTCTTGTTACGCTGCCAGTGCGACTTGCACAGTCAGCATTATTTGCCCGAACCCATTCAGGTAGTTTTCCCAGGGAGGCTTTGAACCAGCCGAGAGCAGACCTTAATCTTAATTTGTTAATTGTGGCTTTAATAATGGCTTTTGAAACACATTCTAAAAGGCGTATGACTTACAACGGGAGTCTCTGCACTTCAGCAAATTCAAATTGGCTGTAACAATCTTGATGTAATGAACAAGCCTGTAGAAATGAATGGAAGAATGAACACACGACGGCAGATGGTTGTTAAAGATTTCAAGGGGCGTTGAATGATGATTCTTCTTTGAAATGTTACACACAACAGAACGCATTGATATTCATGGACAACCACTGGATAGGAAACTAATCCAGTATAGTAGAAGTCGCAGAAACTCTTCTTCTTGTCAACTGAATTATATCCGCCACATGAGGTCACAAAGCCGTGAACCATGAACTAAGGAAACAAATAAGGGTGAACCAATTTGTCTTCAACAACTTGTACCTCCGTGAAATGATTAGTACACCGGGGGGTAACAGCACCAAGGGAAAATGCGGAATTCTCAGAGTTACTCTATAGGGATCAAGTTGATGAGTCATGAAGATGTGGTCAAGAGTCCTTCATTGGAGACTCAGAGGAGAAGCTAGAAGCAGTGAGCTGCAGTGTCTTTCTGTACGGCCTTCAGTCTATCCACCCACCAGGATCTAACCCGGACTCACTTCAGACAGGAGTCAGTCATTAATATGTCTTGATGGTGATATTTTTAGTTCAAAAGTTCTACTTTAAAGCTTCAGTATCACATATGGATCCGGATTCGGATGCGGGCCGAGCCTTCTCTCTGTGCTCTGTGTTCATTTCTGCATGTTTCCACAGCAGAGCAGTACCGGACACCGTGGAGGGCAGTGTTGCTGTTACTACCCGATATGTCACTGGAATGAGACATGAAGAAGACAGAACAATGGCGGAAATTCTCCGCCCTTCAGTCGTGATATATTTCACGGCATCACCATCCGCTGCTTCCTGCAATGGTGACTCGTTTTGTCTTATGTGCAAGAGGTACATTATCACTACTTCTTCCACAGTTGGCATGTTGTTTTTGGAGGTTGACATTGTCATAAACTTTTGCCTCTGGGCTGCTCCCTGGGCGAATATATGGGTGAACAGCAATACCAACGTAAAGAACGCATGGAAGCATGTGAGCAGTGACATTGTTTGAAATAGATGGATGCAATATTGAGCAGAAAGGGAGCATAACTGGACCTTTAGATGGTGAGTGGAAGTTTCCAGTGGGTCTATGCAGTATACCTTTGTTTCACATTGACCAGACCACTGACCCCTGAAGTGTATAGTATAAAGCGAGAGCATCATTCATCTGACAGCTTGGTGCCTGTGCCGCCGACTCCGTGGTCATGTAGACAGTTCAAGAGAAGAACGTGATTAAAATTCCACAAATAGTGCTTGTTTTGAAAACTCAGTGGATGGATGATATAGATTTCCTCCATAACCGATCTTGTCCTGAATGGCACGCAGCACGGACCCAACAAGAGGAGACACATGACTTGGTTTGACCGGCTTTAATACTACCTGCAGGTCGGCACCATACCACACCGTGGTTGGAGTCGGGGGTCAGGTTTAGCTCTGGTTTATGTTGGCCATAAGATTCTTCCTATCCCTCTTTAAACTCCAGGATCATCCCCGGAAGCCCATCCATTCACTAAAGGAGAGGCAATGGAGTGGTCCTTCACCGACTTCGGCTCCCAATCGCATACAGCACAAGAGCCTACGCCGCTCATTCAAGACCATCCACATCCGTTCCTCCTCTCAGACCTCACCATTGTTACCGCTCACAGCCACACCAAATTTAACTCCACCTAGAGGAGCCACTGAATTCGGTTCCCTACCATCAACCCTGAGACTTGTTGAGACTATTAATCCAGTTCAGACACCTTAAGTTGCGTGGATGCAGTCATGCAATAAAGAAAAGCAAGTGGCGGCGCGGTAAACTTCAGTTGAAGACTGACAGATCAAATCCAGTTCAAACGCTGCCTCTTTACACTGCTAATCCTTTCATTGTTATTCATATTATTTATACTGTGGTTCACGTCAGGACTCTTTCAACACCAACCAGGTTGGGAAACAGAGGTTTAGATGGTATTTTTCGCTCTTTCTCTGCTGAAAAAAAAAAAAAAAAGATCCGTCTCTATGTCGACTTTCCAGCATTTATGAACGTGCTGGAATCAATCAGAGTGCGAGTATTGATAATGAACACATTCATGCACATTTAAATGCTCAGAAATGAGGATAAATGGGCATTAATCTTCCTACATATTTAAATCTCAATCTAATTTCCCCTTCCACATTTTGGTCTTACTAATGGCTGTACTCTATTATGCCTCCTATCTTAATTTGGCATATGCAAATGAATTGCATTTCAGAAAATCCTTCCCACATTACGGGGAAATTTGCGGGACATGAAGTAATTCAGGGAAATGTCCCTGCTGGCTCGCATGCTAGCTTTTCAATTATCGCACTGTTCGAGAGACGGACAGCTTTCAGCGAGCTCTCTGAAGTTTCACGATGAAAAATATGTTGAGTCCGCAAATATACTGTACTGAATTACTTGTTTAATTCACACCCTAGAGATACAGTTAAATGGCAAAAAAAAAGCACTTGTTCTTACTTTCAGACCAGATCACTAACATGTTTATCGGAAAAGGTGGTTGGGCATGTCATTCAGAATAGTGATCCTCGTAGGAATTGAATCAAGGGTCTGTGAAAAACCAAAAGCTGTTTGGGTTTTTAAAGGACAAGGTCATTATCTCATAGTGTATTTTGAATGACGTTTTTAAAATGTAGCAATAAGTAAAGTCTTAGTCTTAAGGCCGAGCTATAAGTGGCTCTGCTTCATCTTGTCAGGTATCGACTCCACAGGATCCTTGACATTGATTTCAGAGTGCCGTCCCACCAATACCTCTTTTAAACATTCAAGCGATCCATGGGTGGCTCTCTGTCTTCCTGGCGGACAGGGAACAGCAGAAGGAGCTCATGTGAGTAAATAGTGAACACTAGTGATAGATGAGGTTTCATGACGCAGTATTGAAGGGTAGATCAGGTTTCATGAAACAGTGTCCTGATGTTCAGAGGCCGCCAGACGGCACTGTCTCCTGTAAAATGTTGGGACTTGAACAACAACCTCACATAATTTCCAAACCTAAAGTGCCATCTAAACTGTTTCATCCTCTACACATCACTAGTAAATAGCCATTACTGTGGACTCGAGCTTTAGCCAGAAAAGGATGCCCAAACTCATTTTGAGTATCTAACAAAAACCCTTTTTGATTTCCAAAAAGGGTGTTTGGGTTTTTGTCATATGCTCACACACTGAAGTATCAATCCTGAACTAAACTAAATGTTTTACTGCATTGAGAAAACCATTTTCTAGTCTATAAACAGATATAGAGAGTGGAAATTTCTCAGGCGGGAAATGGATTCTAAAATTGTACAAATATAATTCACCCGATTCGTAGTGCTGCACTTGTTTTCTCCCTTGCTGTGTGTAAAAGAGGGTGCAGGGATGTCGGCAAAGTGTTATTTTACCCATATTAATCCCAGTCATTGTTTCCGTTAGAATCAAATCTGTCAATTCCAATTGGTCAATTTTACTTTGGTTTTCTGTCTGAGAACCATGGGCTTCAACCCAGGGTGAAGTCAAAGTGAGTCATTCATGTCAATTTCATGAAGTGAGATCTGCGTCAGGAAGTGACTCATTTTTATGAATGAGCAGACTGGAAATAGTACATAATAATATTTTTTTGAACGACGTCTGCATAGTTTTTTTCCTCCTTTCCATTCATGCATCATGACCATATACTATTTCCTGTCATTAGTTTCAGAGCCCATTACCATTACAAGCTCTAGTGGAAAAAGTACTGCTGCAATTGCTGGGGGCAACAGGTCCCACTTGTATGAATGGATATTTTTACAATTTTATTGGATATATAAGTTTATTTGGATTTCCTGAGGCCTTCTGTAAACTTAAGTGTAAATTGTTAGATAAATACTTCATCATATGAATGAATCATGACCGTGTTGTTACACTTCTTTGACCATTTTTAAATGAAGGTTTCTGAACTCGCAGTGAATCGTGCTTGCTTGCTTCCTTTGGTAATGGGCATGAAATATCTCTACTGCGGTTTTGGAGATTACCCTACTACCCTCTTGGAACTTTACCATGAGCTTCTAGTAGAATAGAATGTCCCTCTGCATTCTTTCTCCTCGAGACTTGGTTCTTCCTGTTGTTGTAAACCTTTTGTGGGTAATGGTGGTCGAATGTCATCCTGGTCTGATCACTGACTATGATATTTCTGTCCAGCCAAGTTGCCTTGAGAACTTTGAATTTCATTTTTGAAAGTCAAAGTGCTCATTCAATACTGTGTTCTCCCTCTTTAGATCTGCTGCGTTATCTTTGATAGATCTCCACCGAGTATTTTTTCAGTTCCACCTCGTGATGGGCTGGTGAGGCTTCGCGAAACAGTGTCCTCATTTTCAGAGCCCACTAGATGGCACTCTCTGCACTGACATCTTTGGAGTTTAACAACCACTGTTTGTTTTGTATTCCTTCCTTCATTTCTAAATAACTCGGATCCAATTCAGATGAAACTAACTGCATGAATCTGTCGAGCTTATTTCAGTGTCTTTGACAGATGGTAGTTGGGAGGAAGCAGCCTCCAAACTCGCGACTCTCTCTCGAGTCCTTTCTATTCCGCAGAGTTTCCTCCAGACTCTCCTACCGCCGCTCTCGAAAACAGTTGGTTTTTGTCTCAATTCCACTTCCCTTCCGAACTGGATGACTTTTAATCACGATCATAGGATTTATGAAACATGAGCAAACACTGTCTTTGTTTGATCTTCACCTGTTCTCACCTGGACTCCCCACTGCATTCCATTTTCAGCTGTTCTACTTCATAAGCTCCCTTGCTCCATGCACTCTCTGCCAAATCTTTTTTTCACCACCACACGCAAGACTCTCCAGCGCACGTCTTTGGACCGATTCCCCGGTGCCAGCTTTTCCTGCCGCTGACCTCCCTGCCCCGTTGTTATCCTGGTAAACACATCTAGCTTCTGTTTCTGGCAGAGCTTTCTCCCTGTGCCCTTCCTGGAGACTGTCTGCTCAAATCTGTGGCCACTGACTGAGTGCTACGGCATTGAACTCAGTGGATGTGTGTTCTTTGCTTCTTTCACCTGCTGCCCAGTAACTTCACACCAACAATCCTCCCGCCCCAGTGTCTGCTCTGCTTTCATAGTTGCTGTGTGTTTGATAAAGTAACCCTGACATCTAAACCTTTAGTTCTTAGATATATTTACTTTTCCAACAAAGGAAATTGGGTGGGAATAGACACTTTTAGGGACATGTTTATTTCAGACAGACCACATGACTAAACCTTTCAAATGAAAATGTTCCCAAACAGTTATGGCCATCTGAGGTATAATAATAATAATAATAACAATAATAATAATAACTAATTCACAAATAACATAAAATATTTTTTTGTTTGTTTTTAAGTTAAGCATGAGCCACTCGCAACATTTGCTAAAAAGAAAAAGAGAAATTCAAAACGTATTCAAAACAATTCTTCTACTTATAGTTTGTACATGGGGGAGTTGTTATGAGGGCTTTAACGTTTTAGCAATAACCGATGTCCCTTCAGCGGCGCATTAATCATAAAGATTGCATTGCCATAAGCCATTTCTCATATACTTTTCAGAGGCTATTGATCTCCAGAGCAACGATTCAGCGCAGGATGAATTGTACCACCACATTGAGAGGAAGATGTAGCTATCAGTTTGATGACCAGGGACAGCGTGTCACAGGAGGAGAGGAGTGCTTCTCTTTTTTTTTTTAGCTGTTTACAATAACTTAAAATCATTTAGCATGACAGTAGGGGCAGTAGTTCTTCTTTTTTTATTGGATTTTGTTTACTGATCACAAATACAAACACATGTTCAGTTCCTGACACAAGTCATGCACACACTAATGGCCGACTCGGGCTACAGGAGGAAACCTAAGTTCCCGGAGGGAGACCATTCAAATTCAATCAGACAGGTTTGCTTCAAGACTTGCCTCAGGCTGGGTCAAACCTGTGACCTGTGCGTCTGCAGCACTACTCAAATGTGTGGTCACAGTTTTTTTTATTTGAAAACCAGATGCATCTTGTATTTTACTTTTCTTTGTTGGATTTGGTTGCAGCCAATTCATTTTGCTGTTTTGGTGTGGATATGGTGGACTCAACATGGAAAGTGACACCCTAGCATCCCGAGACTTCGCCGTTGTCAGCAGCATTACATGCTAACTCCATGCCGGTCGAGAGGCCTAGCTAGCAAGTTCTGAGATGGGGAGGAACAGACATGGGAGTCGTGCTGGGACTGGGCACCTAGTGAAGGAGGGATGCCGATGCGGACCATCTGTCACTGTGGGGTCTCTCCCCTGCAACATCAGCGACAGGATAATGAACAAGCTAGCACCGCTGGTCTGGGAGTGTAGCCCGATGCTAATAACATCCTTGCTGCGCCTGCCCACTGCTGTCACGTTGCACAGTGGTTGACTCCAATAGGAATCATTGTGGGACATTTGTTGCATTTTATGTGGTACTTTTATTTGATTTCATGTCATTTATTTATTTACTTTAACTGTATTTTATTTTTTTGTTATATTTATTTTTTCCGTTTTCTTGTTTCTACAGTGTACTAAATCTTCAACATTACAGGAAAAAAATAATAGTTTATTGTGATGTAAACACTTACAGAGTCATCACAATTTGTTCGCTTCCATCCTTCATCAATATTCCACACTGGTCCGGAATGTATAAAACTAATTTACATAAATCTGGGGCCCATTCTTATGTGTAGATTAGCTATAAAATACAGAGGGGCAAAGGCAAAACAGGGACATTATTTTAATGTATTCGCCTGAATTCCTGACCATGATTTGACGCCGCCATGAAGTACATGATTTTACATCCCAGTTTTGGGTCTTGGGTTTGTAAGAATGCATATAGAAAGAACGACTTCTGACTACTGACATCAGCTGCGTTGGCTCTTAACATGAGTTTCAAGCAAGGGGGATGAAGAAAAGAGTGCAGGCTGGTTGGGGCTGGAGTCAACTGCAGAGGTGATGTGAGACAGAACAGAAGCAGCAAGACTGAATGGGAAGCTTTAGAGGATGGCAGTGAGACTGTCCTTTGTATGGTATGGAGACAGATGATGCCAAATACCAAGTGGCGTTGTACATACTGATCTTTCATTGGGAGTTGGGTGAAAGGCAATGAGTATATTGGAGGAATAGCTTGTGGAGAAGATGAAGAATCTTGGAGATGAAGATGGTACCATGTAAAAGGAGAGCGTAAATCCAACCAAAGAGGTTCATGGATGTTGTATTATGTCACTTCTGAAGATCATTTGCCCCCTGTGACGTACCTCACGTGTTGTTTTCTATTAAAATCCATCATAATTGACTCCCTCTAGCAGTTTCTAGCTCGGCTGACAGGCGGCCTACATACACGCCATGGTGCCAAATTACGCTTGGCTGGTGACGTTCCAAATCCTCGTGCCTACTTTGACTGAAATAAAGACACTGAGCTGAGTGGTCTCTTTGATGTTGTTACTTTGAAAGTCCAACGTGATTTATACATATGTTTGATCAGGTTGAACGTCAAAATTATTTTTGAACGTACTATCTTGGGTGCTGAGAAACTCCCACTCATCGGGACGCACTCGCATCGTTTCAAAACATGAAACCATCGGAGGAGTGTGGTAGTCCATGAATTGATAGCCTGAACGAAACGCTCAGGGCAAAGATATAAAGTCACAGCGACGATAAAAAAAAAAGGGTGCCGCAGCTCAATTTCCCATTTCACCTTCTTTTTTGAGAGCGGAGGAATAGAGGGACTTTTCAAACCGAATATCTTGCATCTAAGCGAAAGAGTTCATGGTGCATGATAGTGTCCTTTCAATTGATATACACCTTTATTTATTTGTACAAAACAGTCACGCGAACTACACAATGATGGCAAAAAAAATAAATAAAATAAAACCTAGGATCTTTAAAGATGTAAAGATATGAATCAGGTGGAAATGAGTGTGGCTCTCTCAACACGTATCCTTCTGAGATACCTAAAATGACAGTGTTGTATTATCATTATTATACTATTATTATAGTATAATAGTGTCATAAGTGGATCTCAATTGATGTGGCAGTGAGCAGGTGGGCACAATGACTTGGGGTTATGATGGTCTGCCACACGGTGACTTTGTTCAACAGGTGAGCATCTGCAGAGGAATATGTCTTCGCTCCCTGAAGAGAGTCATAATGACTGAGCAAGTGCTCTTTGGAGCATCCAGCTGAGTCAGAAGTTAACAATGGAATATCCCAATTGGTTAATAGTCCAAAGGGACAGGTTGAGATTGTGTTGAAGAAAGGTAGCTGTTAGAAGATAATGGGGAAAGTGTAACTGGGCCACATTTAGCACAGGCTTAACCAAACCGCGACATAATTGAGATGCTAATGCATCGCAAATACAACCCAGTCCCTGGTGTCAGCAAGCTGTTAAATCTATCAGACACTGAGTCGAGGAGCGAGATGTACAATTACAACGCTGGACCGAGTTTCATGCATGAACGTCTCATCCTTGGACTTCACAACATGCAAGGGAAGACCTTGATTTAATTTTCATAATGGTTGCTTTAAGCTCACACTGATGAAGATCACGTCTCTGCTTGAGTAGTTAAGCTGCTTTTGAACAACTTCATCGTATTAGTATGAATTTGCAATAATTTATGGTTCTGCAACAACATGATGAAATAAGGACCTTAAAAAAAACTAGTGTCAGCTTTTAGCTGAAAAAAAAAGGCTACAATGATTTGAATAAAATATGCTGTATTTGCAAAAGCAAGTTCCAGCACTTCAGTAATAACACATGTACATGTTTATTTCGCTACTTTTGTGAGGACCTCTCATTGGCATTATAGTTTCCTGATCCTCTCACCCTTAACTTCCAAAACAAATGGCTAAACTTAACCAAACTCAATTATAATAAAATAAAATTTGATAAAATAAGTAAAATAATTTTTGGTCATGATGTGAGTAGCTCACGCGATGACAGTGTGTACTTGTTTTGTTACGGGGCACTTCTCAAGGGCGGGATTTGACGTTGAGCAGATGACGCATGGAGGAACGGGTGAAAGGACAGTGAAGTGATCGGTCAAATTTGAGGGAAAGAGATCAACGCCTCGCAGAACATAAGGTGATAGGTGGAAATTGTGTTAATATCGATTTCCTGGATGGACTGATAAAACACTGAGGTTGACCATCGAGTGCTTGCGTGTATCGACACATGCTTCACAGGGTGTCGTCTCTAGTCTGACATCACTGGTACATGGAATGGATAAGCAGCGGATGATGAATACGTGAGGGAATGTATCCAGCGAATCGACGAAAAGTAAGCCGGAGTGTCACATTTCACTGCAACTCACGTTGTTTATTTTAAAAACGAATGTGGTAACTCACACATCACTGAATGTGATCACCATTTGAGTCTTCATTTTGGATTTACGGACACTGCAAGTGTGCATTGAATTATTCAATCCCTTTTCTTTTCGTGACCACAAAAGTTTGGGTTTTTTCTTTGGTGGACTCATGGGATCTCCACAATAAACCTTGGACAAATAGTGGATGATCACCCCAATAACTGTGTCAACCTTCTGTTCCATTTGAGCACACTGGATCCCTTGGAAATTATATTTATGTACTTTATGTTAATATTGTGATCCAAGTCATCGCATTCGATCTCTCTTGTAATTCCCCACTGACATTCTCATCATCTGGGTCAAGGGTACCGGAGCAAAACTACCTCTCGCTCCTTATTGAGTCCAAAGACACAGTGACTTTATCCTATATTTTGTCGGCTTGGAATCTGAGTTAAAATGAATTTGTCATTGAAAACACTCGAAGGAACAGAAACCCCATTATATAATACAGTACCACGAGGATGCGAAAATGACAGCCTCCTCGGAATCACTCATGCACGCCCGATACGGTTGCTGCGGCCATGTAAATGTGACACTAACGGCCTCGGATCAGTCTCTAATGGTATTCATTGCTGCCATGGGTCCTTTCTCCGCAACATTATTGAGATCGTTTTTATTCATGAAATCCCCCAAATTGTCCTTGGGAAAAACAGTAGATTATTGGAGGCTGATGACCTGTGGGTTGTGAATAAACATGAAAAACAATCAGTGTTTCATTTAAAGGCAGAATTGTGTTTAGCTTAGTGCCTCTAGGGTGGGATTGGTGGCAGGAGGGTCACAAATGAAATCATTCCAAGCCAGTTGGTGAGAGAATGAACGGTGCTATTGTGGCTCCGCGTCTGTTGTTAAGTGCTTGGAGTCAACCTCAGGAAATTAAAGCATATCATGAGTCCATCAAGTGAGCTTGAACTTGCAGTTGAAAATATTTTCAACACAAAACCCTCGGCAGAACCTGATAGCACAAAGCCCTGACTGAAATGCAAAATTTAACACTGGAGGAATTACTAGGAGTTTTGTTGATCGCTCGCATCTTCGTGCATGATTTAAGTAACATTTTCATCCCTTTATAATCGCTCTGTGGTCGACAGCACTGAACATGTCCGCATCATTATTCACTCCTTTTATATAAAGAACTTGACAAGGAATTGAACATTGTGTTCCAGCTGTTTCATTCCAGTTGGTTTCAAACAACCCTTCACTTTGTCTGACTTCTATATAAAAACTAAGTTCTTGTCCACTGATGGTTTTCTGTGTGGGAGTCTGTGAAGCAGCAGGGGTGAGTCAAGCTTCCTAAATTGACGCCCTGAACAGACGTGTCACTCATGGAAACTCTTTCGGGTTGTACCTCACCTCATTCATTAATGTGTGGTACTCAGCTGCATCTGTGACTGAATAGGTTGGGATTGTTGAGGGGGTCATCGCCTCAAAGTCATGAGTGTGTCCAGATCAAATGCTCGGAATGATGTTTCTGATGAGAAACAGCCTCTCACAGTCTCTGTCTGCAACACTACACAAGAAGGGAAGAGAAATTCTTTTCTCCATTAAAACACCACAGTCAACATGCAACACAGAAGTCTGCCTTTGGTATTGGTCAGTGTCGGACAAAAAAGTACACTTCCTGTCATGGCTCGTCTAGGACCCAATAGCGAGATTGATGCAGGCTCACAGATGACTCAGGAGAATGAGGGTAATTCAACAATTTATTGATATAATAATATAAACACAAAGATGAATGGAAATTGTAAACTGAGGACGTCACACCAAATGCAGAGTGAGGAAACACGAACAAGGGCAGGGGAAAAAAAAACTGAAAACTAAGCGGGACAACAGATGACGCACTCGGAGGTGGATCAAAATTACACACACACAGGGAAATAACTCTAACGGGGAAACAGAAAAAGTGAGTCAAGCCAATAACACTCACACAGCAAGAGCGAATTGCAACAATAGAAAACGAAGGAGCAAGTGAGAAAAGTCGTCATGTAATCTTTGAGAAAAAAGGGCAACGAGAGAAGCGAGAATCGAAGGCGTTTACCATTTGGACGCAACGCAACCATCAGGCCACGCAGACTGGAACCCGGGTGTAGAAATCCTCAAAGCTTGATCAGCAAACCAGCTCCAGCTGCGAGGCCATTAAGCTGGTGAGAACACAGGAAACGGAAACAAACAACAAAATAAAAGCATGGGAAGAAACACGGGACACGACACTTCCCAGCATTGATATAATACACCATGGGAGTGAGGATGGGCTGTGTGGACAGAGCATCTCTTTCACCAGGTCCGTTGCCAACGGTTAGACAACGTCAATGAGCCCAAAATGTTTAACTCCGAAATTCTGTATCTGTAATGTAATGATGTTTCACCATTGAATTGCTGGCTGAACAGACTATAGTAAATGATGAGAACCTGACCCAAGTGTGATATATACATCATTTTTCATTTCTTTCACCAGCAACCTGCCTGGTGGTGCCTGATCCAATGAGTGCTGCTGCTAAAGTTTATGTAACTAACAGCCCTTCCAGCAACTCTGTTGGAACTACGGTAATCTGGGCCAAAACCTCTCAACCTCTGTTTATTTTTTTCCCCAGGATTATTGGCTTATGCTGACACAATGATACTTAAGAAAGTTGGGGTAGAATCGTGCCATAATAACTGTGTGCATCCAATTATGATTGGTGAAAACCAAATCCGTGCGCCCGATGGGATTTCTGATAGGACTTTCAAAACAGGATTTGAGCAGAGGTGATTCTTATATAACCCGCTTCTGTCGAAATGCATTCGAGTCCTAGAAATACACCGTATCTTATAGCCATTGATTTTTGTGTGGTTGGCTCAGAGGAGAACAAACAGGTTACGTCTGTTACAGTTCTCAGCCATCCAGGTCTCAAAGTGCCTCAGGAATATATAGCATGCTGAATTTATGAGATTACAGAAAATCACATAATTGGCTCCCAAGATTTCAGTACTGCGGCTGTGACCCACTTTTATTCCATTCAGCTTGAAGCATAAGACAGTTTTGCCAGATTGCTTTTTGTGCACTCTACCTTGCTCGTAGTTAGTGCAGTTAAAACTTAAATATTTCAAAAAGCACAGATTCAAACAGAGCCTGCTCTACTGGGACTATAAAGCGGGATCAGGTGTTTGACTTTTCATATTTGCTGTGCAGCTGCGCTGAATGCTTCTCTGTTTGTTTTTCATTCTACGTTTACAGACGTGACTATCGGCAAAATTCAATTATTTTATTTTTGTATTTAATGATGTGTGACTTAAGTTCAGTGATGTTACCTGGGGACAAACGTCTCGTGAAATTATATAACTTAACAGTTGGCTTTTGACCTGAAGGAGTTTGGACACAAGACCATAGTCATATGCCCAAAATTCCCCTAAAGGTTACAGTCAGCTCAGAATGGACTGCTGAGTTTCTTTTTTTTCTCCACTACTCATTGAGTAGCTTCGCATCTAAATAAAATGATTAAGTTTAAGTTTCCAAAATGACCTCCTTGCTCCAACATATCCTTGAAGACTTTCATAGATTCTCATGTGGACAAAAAAAAATGTAAATCCTGGATGAAAAATTGTCACAAGCAAGTCATGAGCATGAAACCTATCATTTCTGGTATGACTTCTCATGACTTCATTTGTCGTCACTATGTTGCGCCTAAGGACTAAGAGTATGTTTCCCCTCTCCTGCACATTCCAAAAGACACCTCCTCAACATGAAAATATAGAACTGCAGTAAAGATGTCACTTCGTGAAGTCTGTCAGTGCAGATTTAAAATACAGTGGTATTTCGGTTTTCGAACGTCCTGGACTTCGAACAAATCGGAGTTCGAACAAAAATTTCTGATTTTGAACGAAAATCCAGAACTCGAACGCCCCCGAAAAAAGCCGGAAAAAAACGTACCGGACCGATCAGCTGACCCACGACACGCTTTGTTATTGTGTATAACGCAGCCTCTGTATGCAGACGTGTCCCGTTAGCTACATTTACTGACTGTTTTTTCTTCATATTGAGGAGTAAAACCTTTCCTGTCTCCGCACTGGACCGTGGTAGAGTGTCACAGGGGAGGTGCTCGCTCTCTGTCCATCCACAAAAATTACAGATACAGACAAAACAAAGCAGTACCACCGAAAAACATGGAGGCAGTGTTGCTGTTTACGGACCGATATGTCGCTCTAATAAGACACAAAGAAGACCTAACAGTGGTGGAAATTCTCTGTCCTCCAGTCGTGATATCTTTAACAGCCTCAGCAGTTTCTTTCACTGTAGGACATTTTCCTTGGGTATAAATAAGCTTCTTAGCAGAGCTCTGCACTCTCTTAGCTTTTCAAAATTGTCCCAGAAATCAATCCAACTCTCGCTGAACCTGACCTTGACCAACACTACACAACATTAGTCATTCAATCAATCATTATTCCGGATAAATTGTACCTATTTACACGGTCTGAACTAAAACCGTCTTTTGTTTGTTGGGTTCACGGTCCATAAGTCTCTCAATGAAAGCCGTAAAATCTACTCACATGACGCAGCTACTTCAACTCTCAAGGATAAACAGGCAACATACAGTCACAATTCACTGAGAAAAATAAATATGCGGGCCCTTACTGTAAAACGCTGTCACTGGCAAACAAAAGGAGCAGAATCCTCGCACACAGGAGCGGTAACAAGCGCCATTTCATCTTTGAAAACCTTGACAGTAGCATCAAGAGCATGTCTCTCAGCATTTACTACTGAGTTCCTGGCGGTTCCTTCCACTGACATGTGTGAGTCACCTCCGAATATATGGATCTTGCTTTGAATGTGTACTGCTTTTAAAATGAATTTGAAGGGTTAAGGTCGATGGGGGAACAACCTACCTGTTGTCTGGATGTGTACAGGTTTATGCAAGCTGCATGGCCTTTCGAGGACTCCACATGTTGTAACGGCCATTATTCGATGCAAGCATGGTGGGAAAACTCCCATTATAGGCAGTGAAGCCATTTCAGCTAGATGCAACATGAGTACATTTTTCACAAGTTGCCAACGTGCAGATAGCAGATTAGCTATTCTGGTCCTATTGAACCCAGCAAATCATTGATAAGATTGTTTTGCATAATAAAAAAGCAATAATCTTTTTTTTTTTCTTTACAAGCACCTGCTACCCGTAATGCATATTTAAAATCCCGCGTGGGAAACCGTAATTTTATGAGCTATTATTTTGCATTTGTGTGGCCATCTCCGTTTGATTGTGTCTGTTTGTGCCAGCGGGAATAGGGATGTGTGCTTGGGATATTCATGACAATGGATTGTGCATCACTTCATGCTGCTGCTGTTGATGTCCGTGCCCCTCGGAATATCTATATGCTGTTTCCTTTCAAGCCTTATTTTCCTCAAGAATTGATACGAGACCACCGACTGTTTGGGAGCTCACTGAATCTGACCTTGTGCTAATGAGCTTTTACCAGACAAACACGGGTCCTCTGGCGCTTTAACTGAAGCACAAAACACTTGACTGCGTCGATCTTTCAAAAAGCAGCACCTTGCTCCCATTGTTGTTGCACACTGAGGAGATGTTGTAAACCAGTGAAACAAATCTATATGTTTTTTGAGGAAAATACAGGCGGGTCCCAGCGGTGCACTGAGCACTTCTGGGAAGGGTGAAGCCAATCTCTGTGCATGATATAGAGCTGAACAAACACACGGTGTGTGTGGATTCCAACAGTCTTTCTAGTCTCATCTTGAAGTTTAAATAGAAAAACAGCCATTGAGATACCTGGGGATCTCAACTGTGGACTGGACCAGAAAAGTATCCACCCTTTGAATCTTTCAGTACCATTTTGTTGTTCATCAGCTGTATTGTTTTCTACTACTAATGCTGAGTTTACAGATGGTGAGGAGTGGACTGAGTTGAATATATCATGTCGAAAGCATTTTTATGATGTCAGCCACTGTGGAATCATTCTTATATGATAAGGGTCATCGATTCATACAATTGTGAGAAAATTCAATAAAGTTTTGCCTCTGTATACAACCAAGATTTTCGTAAGTGGGGCCCGGAGAATTCCTACCATTGTTATGTCTTCTATGTCCACGTATTGGGTAGTGACAGCAACACTGCCCCTGATGGTTTCCGGTGGTACTGCTCCATTCAGTCCGAATACATAAGCGTCGTGGAAACGTGCAGAAATACGTATGAAATGAACGCAGAGCACAGACAGAAGGCTCCCACCGTATCTAGATCTGTACGTAACCTTCATCATCAGTTGCTGTTTGTTTACATTCAAAAACCACAAGTATTTTCAGACAGTTTCAGAACCTGTTTGAGGTGCAAAATTCAGGCCTGGTTTACATGTTTACTGCACCAGTAGCACATCCTGTCATGAAAGAGTTCTGCATATCGTCTGATGCTCAAGAACTTTTTTGCCTGCATTCTAGTTGATGCACTTCCAGTGATATCACATTGTGATTCAGTTATAAATGACTTTATTGTGTATTAGGCACAATGACACAGATTCAACTTTGTAGATGACATATGACCATTTCACACTTCGTATTTATGTATTGTTTCAGAGGCTTGTTGGTGATGCTTCAAAGAGACACCTATTCAAATGGAAACAGATTACAAAATGGCTTCCACCATTCATAATATTTTAGCCAGTCATTTACTAACATCTGTTTTGATTTAATACAAAAGAAAAAAGCATTAAATCACGAGCTCAGAATGTTATGTTAGAGAGACTTCTTCTTTTCTGTCAGTACCTGCATCCTGGCTCTACACATGTTAGATCTGCCTGTAGCTACGGTCACATGTGGCTGTAGTTACACAAAGACATCTTGTGAGGCCAACAGAAATAATCCATGTTTTGTAGACAGAACAAGTCAACTGTGCAAAGTTCAAGAGAAAATGAATTGAGGCAGTGACATTTCAATCCAGGCAATCTCCCATATAAAAATAGCTTTGTTGACAAAGGAATTTCATTTATCCCCAACACGCGTTTTCCAACCCAAACTGCTCATTGTAAGCCTGTAAAAACTATATATACATATAGATATAGATATATATAGATATAGATATAGATATATGATGATGCAAATTTTCTTTTTTGTAAAATAAGTTGAATAATGTGCAAATATTCTGAGGTGTGACAAATTGACTGTCAATCCATTGCAGTGTGTGTAATGAAATTAACATTGCAGCATTAGAAACAAGCCAGGAACTATGTCATCTTTGTGAGGGAATGTCCTGCCGTGCATCGGGGCTGCAGGGCTCAATTGTGGAAGCAATTGAATAACGCTGCTTTCCTTCAAACCTTGCGCAGTACGATCTGTCATGATGACAGCAGGATTACAGTTGGAAGAAAGGTATTTAAAACAGACACTATCTATCTATCTATCTGTCTGTCTGTCTGTCTGTCTGTCTGTCTGTCTATATATCTATCTATCTGTCTGTCTGTCTGTCTGTCTGTCTGTCTGTCTATCTATCTGTCTGTCTGTCTGTCTGTCTGTCTGTCTGTCTGTCTGTCTGTCTGTCCGTCCGTCTGTCTGTCTGTCTATCTATCAGTCTGTCTGTCTGTCTGTCTATCTATCTATCTGTCTATCTGTCTATCTATCTATCTATCTATCTGTCTGTCTATCTATCTATCTGTCTATCTATCTATCCTTCTGAATATGACCAGGGGATCAATACAAACAAAGAGTAGAATCAGAAACAGGAAACAGATGCAGTGGCCAGTACCTACAATCTACTCATAAGAACAAACAAGGTCATCACCACGGATTCGTGAGGAAGATGGTGACAGAGATTAAACACGCTGTGATCGGAACACACACATCAAGAGATCAATAATGGTGCATTTCCACCGCGTGGAATGGGTCGACTCAGGGCCCTCTTCCCCCGGGTACCTGGCAAATTATCTTTTTTTTTTTTCCCATAAGAGGATAACTGTTCTGAGTAAGCCAGCAAACAACCTTGTCGTCTGCATCCTCCGCGAGTCTGTCTATTTTTCCTGCCTGTGGAGTAACAGCACCCACGCTCCACGCAAGAACTGCAAGTCCCCAACAACGCCTGACTGGACTATCCACTTGGTTGTGCCACAGAGTCTCATGCTACAGCGACTTCAACATCAGAAGGTGCTGGATGCTTTGTCATATGGTCATCTGGAGGCTCAAAGATTCTTGCGATTTGATGTGTGTTACATGTAGAACAAAAGGAGCACCACCCCAAGGCTTACCAATCCTCAACCTTCCTCTGTACACGTCACGTGCTGCCCATGGCATCAGGATATACCGTGTGCTTCAGTGAAAAACCTAATGCATCAACATGCAGCGCCAAACGCTGCCTCTGCTCTTCAATTCAGATGCATGGTTGCTTTTCAAGAGATGACACACTTGGCCTGTAAGAGTTGAAGCGAGGTGGGACTCATAAAAGCATCCCATTCTAAGTGTAATGATTCGAGCGGAGCAGGACCCAAATGCCTTCATGAATGAGACTCACCAGGAGATGAGAGTAGCAAAAAATGACATTTAATTTTGACAGAGTTCACAAAACAAAAGTTTGAAGAATGCGAACAGAAAGCGTCACCGAACCGGGAGAACAAAAGAAAAAGGAAAGTCCAAAAACTGAAAGCGTCACCAAACCAGGAGATCACGAACGAGGAATCGTCCAACACAAACATGAGGGAACTAAACTAAAATCAGAGGAAACAAACATGCGGAGATCGATAGCAAACAAAGAATAGAAACAACACTAACTCAGGCACCAGGGAGAAAAAAAAACAGAAAACACAGAGAGTGAGCAGCATTGTCTGTACTGTAAGTCTGGGACGGATCAGTCAGTATATATTTTTTTCACTTCTTGATGTTTTCCAAATTCTTCAAATGCCACTTTTGCTCCAAAACACCTTGGTGAGTCAGGGTGGATCGATAGTTTGCAAGTACCTTCGGAGAGTGCAATGGACTAAACACTCTCATTTGTATTGGTTTTTATTGCTCCCTCGAGTCGTATTTTCGAGATCACCCTATTGATCCAATAAACCATGGCGTGAAGGCATAATAATTCTGCTTCGTCCACATGGGCAGTGTGAAATTTTCGAAGAGAGTTCCTCGACATTGAAGTAGAAGCATCAAATATCACCCACCGAGACGAAGCTGTGCTTTTCTGCCTCTTTTTTCTCCCGGTGTTTTCACAGCCACTGTATCAGTTAATAAATCTCAGTTTGTCCTTTCCTGTTTGTTTTTATCCCTCACTGTTATTTTTCTTTTTTAGCCCTCTTCATTTGTGTCCCGCTCTGTGTGGTAGCGTTTATATAGGTGGAACTGCATTGGAAAAGTGATTGAAAAGCTGTCCAGTAGATCAGGGTGGTTTGTGGTGCCTGTCCATGCTATAATCCATCCTGCTGCCCCACCACACTGGGAGAATATCAAACAGGCTTACACCAAGAAGCGGTGTAGGAGAATGATTCAATAGAGACAGAGACATTGACGCAAAAAGACACATAAGGAATAAGTAAGAAAGGAAGAGGCATAACCAGTTTGGAAATAAGGGCGAATGAAAACAGTTAAGGGAAAAGACTTTAGTTGGGTCTCAAAAAAGGAGGGCAGGAGGTAAATAATTCTTGCTGCTTCACTTCAGTGCTTTTCTTCATTTGGCCCTGATTAACTCTGATAATATATCTGAGCTGTTATACCGCTAATAAAAGTGGGTAGCACCACGCAAAAGAGCTAATGGGCTACAGATCTACTTCCAAAACAAACGGAGCAGTGCCATGATACAGCAGAGGAAACATTATGAGGAACAAACACCAGTCAAAGGTCACAGTATCATATATTATATATATTCTCTTTCTCTCGCAACCATGTTTTGCTGCTTTGCACATTTTGAATCTGTGCTCGCAAAAGAACCAGGTACTATTCAAGGATTTGGGTGAGTTATCATTATTATTTATTATTATTATTATTATTTTTTTTTTATGGCTCCTGGTTTACGTGATTGCTCACAATGAACAGAGGCATATGTATTAGTTGGATTTTTCACATTTAAAAAAACCAAAAAAAAAACATAATGATGGGCAAAACAAAGGGGTGTTGAGAAAATGTTTATTTAAATAAAAGAAAAACCAAAAAGGGTGCATAATTCACAGGAGAGTCAAAGTGACCTGTTAAATTCCAGAAAGTGCATTAATCAGAAGGACGTGTTCTTTCGAAACAACAGAATGTTCCGCCACTGAAGTGTCTTAGGACCATGGAGGGAAAGTTATTGTGTATCCGGATCTATGTATCTAACCTCATGAATATGATGGGTGTGGCATCCGTCTGTCCTTTTTTGGCTTAAGCTGAGCGTGTTACATGGTTAGCGTTAGCACTGGTTAATATTAGCAACCTCCCACCTGCTGTAAAAACGTTATTTTTTTTCTCCGTAACTCCAGTTAGCCCGGAAATGAGCTTTCGAGGTTGTCACCGGCAACCACACCCATCATTCCTCAACTCCACTGGCTTAATAAAATAAAATAAACTACACAAGAGATAAAGTCAGAGCCCTGAAAGTATCAAATGATGACACAAAAGTTATCAGGCGAAAGAAAGTGCATCATGGCAAATTTAGAAAATACAAATCCAAATAAATAAAATTAGGGTTATTGTGCAAACCATATTGTAAAAGCAAAGTTACAATGGAAGGCACTTGACAGAGCTAAAATAAATACAAAAGTGGTGACGCCAAATAATAAGAAGCTTGTATGAGAGAGTATGAGAGCATGCTAGCTAGTCCAGATGCAGAAAGAGAAGCTGTTTTCTTTTCTTTTTTTGCTTTCATGCATTTGAATATATTATTTATATGAAGAAAAGTGTTGATGTCAACTTGATTTTCATGTTTTCGTTGTACTCTTTTATGGAAAATTTAGAACATTGAGGAAGTCATTTTTCCCACCATTATCATGAGCCAGGAATACTATGAAACATCTCATATATTAACAACAACAATACAAATCAATCTTCCTCATGCCTTTCAGCGTGACTCCGATTGGAAAGCGATTCTGTTTTCCTTCTTCTCAACTCAAATAAAACAGCATTTTTAAAAGGAAAACATAACTGTTTTAAAGAATCATTTTTGGAGCGCATCCTTTTCATTGTCAATCGGCTTGTTCCTCTTTTCATAAACCAACCGCATAATACAGAAGCATGTCAGTAGAAATCCCTGCCTCAGTGAGACAGGTGATATGGACGGACGATCAATAGACGTATGTTCTATGCTCTATTCTCCGGCATGACAGGTAAACGAGTGACGTGAGATCACATTGTTACATGATGGAGAGCCACACAGACATTATGTCACCACTTATAGATCAATGCATTCCAATACCTATCCAGTTATGTGTGGAGTAATATGTCACCTTGCCACTGTAATGTCCAGCTGTTTAATCTGAACGACAGCATCTTTGACACATCGCCGTTGACATATCGATGCCTTTTGTCCTTGACATTCATTAAATAAGAGAGTGAAGATTATAATGGTGTTGGTCTTCGTCAGGGTTGTGCTTTGTCCCCGATCCTGTTCTTGGTCTGCATGGACAGGATTTCGAGGCGCAGCTCTGGTGAGGAGGGTTTGCGGTTTGGTGGCCTGAAGATCCAGTCTCTACTTTTTGCAGATGATTTGGTTCTGATGGCTTCATCATCGCGTGACCTACAGCTCACGCTGGATCAGTTTGCGTTTGAGTGTGAAGCGGCTGGGATGAGGATCAGTCCGAGACCATGGTTCTCAACCGGAAACGGATGGATTGCTCTCTCCAGGTTGGGACTGAGATCTTGCCTCAAGTGGAGAAGTTTAAGTATCTCGGGGTGTCGTTCTCCTGTGAGGGGATTGGAGATTGCTCGGCGAATTGGGGCAGCAGGGGCGGTATTGCAATCCCTTTGGCACACTGTTGTCCATAAGACAGAGCTGAGCCAGAAGGCAAAGCTCTCTATATACCGATCAATCTTCGTCCCGACCCTCACCTACCCGAGAGAGCAAGATCCCGGATACAAGCGGCTGAAATGGGTTTTCTACGAAGGGTGGCAGGCATCTCCCTTAGAGATAGGGTGAGAAGTTCTGTCACTCGGGAGAGGCTCGGAGTAGAGCCGCTGCTTCTCCACATTGAGAGGAGTCAGCTGAGGTGGTTCGGGCATCTCATCAGGACGCCCTCTGGACGCCTCCCTTTGGAGGTGTTCCAGACAAGTCCAGCTGGGAGGAGACCGAGAGGTCCACCCAGGACCAGGTGGAGAGATTATATCTCTACGCTGGCCTGGGAGCGTCTCAGGATCCCCCAGTCAGAGCTAGTGGATGTCGCTTGGGAGAAGGGCATTTGGCGTGACCTCCTGAAGCTGCTGCCTCCGCGACCCAGGAACGGATTAGCGGACGACGATGGATAGATGGATGGAAGATTATAATGGTGAATGAACTGAAATGGTTCAAAAGTGTCCTCAATAATGTGAAAAATAAGTCTGTAAAATTGGACACATTGTTTTCACATCTTTATGTGACTCAAGTCAAGCACCAACTGTCCATGTTAGCGCTCAGTGGCCTCATAAATCCAAAATAATTCTGTATGAGGCGATCGTTTTCAGAGGCCGCTTGAATTCCCACCATCAGATAGAGCTGGCTGTGAAATGTTCTTCCCTGGATTCCCAGAAAAGTGGAATACATAAGTGTACCATTAACAGTGATGTGAGAAAGTTGTTTCAAATCTGTCACAGAAAATCCTATTATTATAAATACTCCCATCCCACACTGGCAGTGTTTACTTGAACTCGGGGTGCAAAGCAGGTTATGAATGTCAGAAAAATCCCAGTTATTTATTTCCTCTCGCTGGTGTAAATCCTGCGACAAGATTTGAATCTTTTTACAGGGATTTTCTTTTTTTTTTTTTTGCTTCAGGTGTTCCGAGTTAATAAAAAGGAGAGAGATATGTGAGGGGTTATCGTAGCGCGACGTTGCTGTCCAAACAAATTCATATTCATCACAAAGCGATAATTGTCGCTTTTAATTGTTCAAGGCTGAATTTTGCCTCCTGGTCCGTGTTTAGACTCGTCGTCCACAGAAGACACTCCAGCTATGTTGATGAATTTACATCATCTGATCTGCCATTGGCAAGAGAGACAAAAATTAAATGTGCCCTTTAATTTCATTTATATCGACAAGGTTAGTTTGTTTTCTCATGACAAAACAACCCTATGTTTATTAATTGTATTGCATCTTCTATCAATAGATCAATTCAATGAATTGTTTTTGTGAGTGTGTGCGAGTGTGTGTGTGAGTTCAATTTGATTTGACTGGTGTGTGAAGTGGTTAAAGAGGCAGGCACATTTTACCAGATCAGTTTTTAAGCACCAACTGTAAACGGGTGGATAAGACGTCAGTTCTTACGGTGGGCTTTCACACTGTTTTCTTCTCCTTAGCTGGTGGCGCTCTGCGCAAAATAGCTGGTTCGTGACCCACGACGAAGCACGTCTCAAACTGATGACGTTCTGGGAGTTTGAGAAGTTGTTTTTTCTGAAACAGAATGTGGTGTTTCACAGCCAAAACCGAACATGAAAGAGTGTTGTCATGTCTATTTTGCAAGGGAATAACGGAAACAAGCTGCGTAATACTTGACTGATCCACGCCGCTCTCACAACACGTTGAGAAAGATTACAACAAGATTTTAACCATTTAATCGCCTGGTGATCTCTCAGTAAGTTCGGAAAAATCTGTCTTTCCTCCTTGTAGTCCTCATGCAGACAGCTGCGCTGCAGCCACATCACAGCAATGAAAACAGTTACTGTAGAGCGCGCCATTATTCATTTAAGCAAATCTGTCTGTCAATAAAATCCCATGTTTATCAGCCTAATAAAGGCAAAAACATGTTATCAAACATCCACACACATCACGAGTCCCAGACAGCTGCGCTGCGTTCCTGTTCCCAAGCGCAATTTTCCTGCAGCTCAGTGTTCTGGGAGTTAGTGAAGTTGTTTTTGAACGATGTTGTCCGCCCAGACAGCGATCAGACCCTTTACTAACCGCCATTTATCATGTTTGTCACGTAGTTTCTGGCATCTGGAGTTTCCCGAGACAAAGTGCAGCTCTCCAGCCGGGATCAAGTCCGCGGCAAAAACCGCCTTGTAATCACATCTCAGAGTTCTGAGCCAAAAGAGCTTTGTCTCGAGACAGAATCCGCAGAACAGAACATATGATCATTTGTTTATTTATTATATATCTATTGACACAATTATTATTTATATTGCGTTCTATTATATTTATTTTATTTTTATTTTGTCATAATATTTGTTGTATTATGATTATTTATTTATGCATTTATTTGTGTTTGCTACCTTCTGACTTCATTTATTATTTATTTTACCTTTGTGTTTTTATGTATGCTTATGTTTTGTGGACATCTTTGGATGTTTGTTGACACATACTAAAGACATTAAAGATACACTTTAATGTCTTTGGTATCTGGCAAGGCAGCATGGCATGTAAAAAGACGATGGAGGTTGGGGGTAGGTAAGCCATGGGGTGGCGCCCCATTCATCATGCATGTAACAACATGCCAATGTGCTGCTCCTCACCTCCCTCCTGTAACGCAACACTGGAATGAAAGTGTTATAAATCCATTGAAACACCAATGGGTGTGTCAACATGCAACTCTGTCTTCAGTAGGACACAAAAGGTCCACTTCCCCAATGTCAGTATATGACTTCATGGGAGTCATGGGTTGTTTCAATCTATGACTTATGCAATTACTTTCTTTCCACTTCTCTTCACAATAGATTTCTTTAAAGCCAGATAAACAGCCACTTTCGTCGGCCCTACCTGAGTTCATCGATACACTTGTGTGACTCCAGCATAATGCTACACTTCAGTGGTGGAAATGTTTCCTTTGGCCTTGCTCCACCACCATCATTGGAATTTAGAGATCTGGCCAAATTGCTACTAAATTGCTGGGCTCTTTTTCAATAGAAATAGTCAAGTGGATTCCATGTAGCTCATAGAAATGTCCCTGATCTGTGTGCAACTAAGATGATTCTGCACCCAACAGAAGCAAAGACTTTGAATCAAGCAGAGAGAAGGATTCAAACTCTTGGCATCAGACCTATTCAACGTTTCTTTTTCTCCATGTCCCCTGCTGAATTCATGATGGCAATGGCTTCGTGCCTAGTTCTAGGCGGTCGCCCTCTTGGGAGCTGCAATTATTGGCATGTGCGGCTAACAAGCTTACTATCTGCACAGTTAATGGAGCATTACTTCCCACACAGCATTGCAAATCTAGCTCAGTGCAGGGCAAACGCTGCCTCACCACAGCGAGCGCATGCACTTAAATCCCTCCTTAATAAGAGAAAAAAAAAACACGTCTGATGCAGAGGTTGTTCTGTGATCAGAATTTGGCTTCACTCTACTTCGCGCTGCGCTCTAGGCTTCTGGGCAAACCTCTTTGAAAGCCATTGATTCAAGCCACCGAACTCCTGAGTTTGAATGGCTGGTGATAAGGAGCCACTTGAAGTTGAGTCACTACCAAAATCTTTCAAGTCGTCAGATTTGTGCAAGAGCCTTCCAAGCATCATTCACTGAGGTTTGACAAAAAAAAAAGGAGAGAAAATACGAGAGGAAAATAAAAGAGTGAAACCTTGAACAATTACACTCAAAATATCCATGTTTCTCTGAAAAACCAAAGATCTTTAACACTTTGTAACACACCTTTGATTTTTGAGTTTCTTCTATCTTCAAAGCCGAAGTCCATGTTTGCCTGCAAGTTTCACCTAGAGGGTATTTTAACACTTCAACTGTTTGATGAAAAGGTTGATGATGTGATAACCGTCGCCATGTTTTTGCAGCATCATTTTGGTCAAAAAGCCAATTGACGCGCTGATGCGCTCCTCATCTTCGGAGCCCACTGGGTGGCACCCTTTGCTCGGAAATCTTTGGATTTTTGAAACCTCACATTATTTTAAACCAACAGCGCCATCTACTGAGCACTTAAAATGAGTTTGGCAGAGTTCTGTGTTCTCCGAGTGATCTTAATTTTCTTGACTTTTTAGGCCTAAAGCAAAATAAACCCAGCCTGATGTCCGCATTTCTGCACGTTACCACAAAGCTTATGGAGCAGTACCACTGGAAACCATAGGGGGCAGTGTTGCTGTTACTCCAAAGCTCTCATCAGACACAAAGAAGAAATAACAATGGCGGATATTCTCCATCTTCCAGTCGCGATATATTTAACGGCCTGTCCGATCAGTGCCTCGTCGTCCATGTATGTTTTGGAGTTTATCACAGTCATAAGCTATTGAATCTGGGCTGCTCCCCCTGGTGGAAATGTTGGAGAAATGCAATACCAAGGCAAACAACACATGGAAGTATGTGATCGGTTACATCATTTGAAACGGACGGATACAATTTTGTTCATAAAAGGAGTATAGTCTCCACATGCTGATGTTTTCATTTACACCTGTACGTAAAAATAAAATATTCCAGCTCATGTTTAAAACCTGTGCTGAAACATGTGCTTAAGAATCCCCTGCACCTTTTGTCGCAGCGTGGCGCCTGCTGAACTCTCTCAGGAGAGGAGGTCGGGGTGTTTAGGGAAAGAGTCACGCTGAGAAAAAAATGTGTTCTTCGACAATGACCACAAAGATGGAATCACTCAAAGGGAACATTGGGCATAAGTACCGAGCCCGGCGCAATGCAAGCTGCCGGCAGGCAGAAATTGGCAAGCGACCCCTGAGACAGGTCAGTCCCAATTCACCGACAGCAAATTGCGTGGAAGGCATTGATTAATGGAGAAGATACAACTTGTTATGGCCTTGTTGTGTCAGCTGTTGTCTGCTCCTCCCTTATTATCCCAATCCCTGTACTGTTGGATTCACACTGCAGACTAATACAGCACCACACTGACTGATGCTGGCTCAGAATGAACGGTGCCACCAGCTTTACATTTGAAATGGAGGGTAGCTGAGGACGGGGGAGAGGTCAGTCAACTGACTCCAAGGACGGACATGAATAATAAAATAATTTTTATTTTATGGGCTCCATCTTTTTCTTTATTAATAACCTCAGTGGCATCTTGGATTCATTTTTGGACTAAGTGAAATAAGTGAAAAGCATTTTGTCAATGCAGAATTGCTTCATTTCTAGGCCAGATCTTAAAGACCGTATTTATATAAAGTCCAACATTTTGGTAGTGATGTGCTTATGAAGCTTCATGAACCAGTGTCCTCATTTTCACGGCCCACTAGATGGCACCCTCTTCTCTAAAATCTTTAGGTTTTAACAACCACTACAGCCCAACACCACATTTTGATAACTCAGTTACATCTTTATATACGTGCAATAAGAACGTGTGTTTGTCACAAAGATTCCAATAATATTTATTACTAAACTGAATGCAGAATGTGCTACGTTGGAGCCTGGATTTTCTCAACTACTTACCTATCATTATACCTTGTTCAATAGTTGACACAGATGATGCCATGGACACTGTGGAAAAGCTAAATCGTAACCACCACATTTTTACATTGCTCTACCCTGCAGGACAAAAAGTGACGCTCACTTAATTGAAAACTGAGTGGACTCTCAAGACGCTCACAACAACAGAACTTTTTAAACCCCATGAAATTCCTGGGAGCTTTATTCCATCCGGAAGAACGAGGAATCTGAATTGCATGAAAATAAATGCAGTCTGGATGTTCTCAAGTGCGAGACGAGAAGCTTTTTCTTTTGTCTTTTCTGTTTCGTCGATATGAACATAATGAACAAATGTATCTTCAAACGAAACTTCCTAAATTGATCTGATGTTTTGGTGTTCAAACAAACAGAGAAGGTGAAATAATAACTGCTGAAATATATCGACATTTTTTAAGCTTGTTATTCCATGCCGCTCAATTCAGCTTGTTTTCTCTGAACTCGCTGTAAACTTTGACACCTGGTTTTGCACAGTGAGATGGGATTGATGGGATTAGAAAGTTTGTCTGAAATTATTGTTATATTATTATTATTATTAGTAGTAGTTGTTGTTGTTGTAGTAGTAGTAGTAGTAGTAGTAGTAGTAATAATTTTTGGTTTGTTCAATCCCTGTCACCACCAAATAAAAAATATAAAAATTATTAAAAAAAAAACATGAATAATAAAACTTTTTTTTTTTTAATGGGCTCAATCTTTTTTCTGAATTCATAACCTCAGTGGCATCTTGGATTCATTTTTGGACTATTTTATTGTTATTATTATTATTATTGTTATTATTATTATTATTGGTTTGTTCAATCGCTGTCACCACCAAATAAAAAATATAAAAAATATTTTTAAAAAACATGAATAATAAAACTTTTTTTTTAATGGGCTTAATCTTTTTTCTGAATTCATAACCTCAGTGGCATCTTGGATTCATTTTTGGACTATTTTATTGTTATTATTATTATTATTATTATTATTATTATTATTATTATTATTATTGATTTGTTCAATCCCTGTCACCACCAAATAAAAAAATAAACAAATATAAATATTACCATAATTATAACCGGAAGTTCTTCATACAAAATATTTGCAGATAAGTGTAATGTTAAATGATGTTCATCCTTCAAAACACTCTTCAGTCCATCTGTTCTCAACACTGTTCAGTGGTTTTAAGTCGCGGCCTTCCCTTAACCGTGACTGACAAACACAAATGATTCTCACGTCATTTCCCTTTCACTCACTTAACCTTGGATTCCCTCAGTAGATTTTAAGGATAATTCAAGTGCATGACCACACTGACACATTCTCCAATGAAGTAGATTTTGATACTATTACTTGGCTTATTTGAGGGCTGTTTTTAAACATAAGAAAATACAGATTTTGTTTTATTCCATTGGGACAATTTGGCGCGAGGATGACCATAAACACATTAGGTTTGCAAGTTCAAGACTATAAAACCAGAAAAATGATCAGGTACTACACCACACTGTTGTTGTTAATCCTGTTGGAGCATGATGCTAAAAGAACTGGGATGTTTTTAATCCCATCAAAAATGTCAGCTCCTACATAAGCACTCCACTCATTTTATTTCACTTATCAGCAATTATGAATCTTCTGAAAAAGCATTAAATATTGAGTTGAGAGGCCAGTTAAATTCAAGTAACCCATGGAAATATTCAGTGTTGCATCCAAACATCTTGTCTCATCTGTCAAGCACTGCAACAAGAATAATTTCTTCATCATCATACCCAGGGCTCTTCTGCCTGGATAAGCCTCCTTCTTCAGCGACTTCGACCAGCGTCCACATCAAAGTCCTTCAGCATCTCCACCTGACCACGACAAAATGACCTTGTAGCTTCTTCTTGAGACTTCGTCATAAGTGGGAGGGAACTTTATGGAAGTCTCTAAACCAATCCTTGTTGAGGCAGACCAAGATTGTGTGGCCAACTCTGCCAGCCATCTGATCAAGCTCATGTGAGAGCGCTGAGTCACAGTTTTGTTGCTTAATCTATTGAAATATTGTGTTAAATTCCAGATGCATTGAATCACTTTTGATGATAATATTCCAGATGTTCATAGCTGAGTGTGACATGGCTGGGAAGGCAAAGGAGGCCTTGGTTCTCAGCTGAAAAAGGTGCATTGCCTTATAGGGCGGAAGGGAGGATTTGTCCCAATTGGAGGACTTTATCTTTGGGTCTTGTTCACGAGTGTGGGGAAAGAGGAGGGAAAGACTGACTCTCTGGTGCAATAACCTATTTTTATCTAGTTTAATTTTTAATTTTTTTTATTTTATTTTATTTTATTATATATTTATTTTATTTTATTTTATTTTGTTATTAGTATTATTATTTTATTTTATTTGTATTTTTTTTATTCTCTGTGTGATGCTCTTCCTGACTGCACGCCCTTTCTTGCCTCTATTGCTGCTGGAAATGTAAATTTCCTGGAGGGATTCTTCCCAAAGGGATCAATAAAGTCTAGTCTAAGTCTAAGTCTAAGTCTAAGTCTAAGTTTAAGTCTAAGTCTAGCTTTGTGTATGATGCCAGTGTCCTATAGGAGAAGAACAACCTGACCACAAATGTGTGTCTCCATTTGCAGTCAGTGTGAGCGCTGCCTGGAGGCCAACTGTTTGTTTAGATTGTTAATCACCATCACGCTGTAAATGACCACTCTGTTGCGTGAGGTGAATCTTGGAGAGTCATCTCACCACGCAGGACATAATCAGACACAAGGTTAATGAGAGTTTGATGGAAGCATATGCCTCACACGCGGCTGTGCCACTCCACCGTAATAACAGGGACAATGAGTTAATGGTGCAAGTCCGAAGGAAAACATAAACAAAACACCATCAAGAAAAATGTCAGCACAATACCGAGTTGGTTCATCACACTCGGCTGTCGCGACTCAAAATCCGGTAGTTTTGTGTGAGCAATACTTAAAACTAAACATGCGCGTCTGATATTTTGCTACCCTAAGTATTTTGGTGTCATTATGTGTGTCAACTAAAGGAGGACCGATGACGCTGAATCCGGCTTGACAGCATCGAGGCCCAGGAGTAACTTGAGTCACATCCCTTCATGGCATCCCGTTTTACTGTCACATTGCAGAACTCAAGCTGAGCTGGATGGAAGCTTGTTGTCCAAGGATACACGGAAAAAAAAAAGAAAATTAATGAATCATTTTGTCCGGGGACAGTGCTGAGTGTGTTTCATGAAAGTGGCACCCATGTGAGAGCAAAGCCAGAATGACAACAAGTTAATATTTAATTTTATTCTTGCTTAAGTTTGTGACTCTGGCTGAGTGTCTCACTAGCCAATAAATGAGTATCTAATTCATGTGGCACCTCCAGTTACTGCAACATACTGTGGCAATAATCCGCCATGCTAGTGGTTAGCGAAGATTTGTATAGTCATGAGCATCACACCTAATGTCTACGCTATGTTTTTGTAAATAATGGTAAATTAAAAAAAGAAATGCAAATATAAATAACAATAAAATGTATATAACACTGCATTTCTCCCCAGTTCCAGTTAAAAATAAACAATCCCTAATATGCCTAGCATCGTTTCTTTAGAGTGTGAAAAATATATTCCATTTCAGAACACACCTCAAGTTGCGGTTTTTCTGTCTAAAGCTGCCAAGTAGTTGTACTTCCTCGCCAACATCGCTATTTCTGCCGATGGGAGGAGCAGGAGCGATGAGGCTCCCAGTGAACCAGAGTGCAGGAAGAGTGCTGACAGAGAAGCTGCATTCACTCAAACTCAAGGAGACATGAGTGAAATACTGCAGAGAGAACTAAATATTGATCTCATCAATATCGCAAACGGATACTGTTCTCACTGTAACCCTTGGATATCAATATATGGATCAGTCCACTCATACTTACTGTAGTACTTTAAAATTCTTGCTTCTCACTCCAAAGATATGACACCTGGTCATCACAGAAATGATGACTTCTGGCTTTAAATATCTAGCATTTGTTTATTGTTATTATTTGTTCCAAACCATACACAGTGTGACACTGGGTCATTTGTACCGTGGAACATTTTTTCAGCAATAAAAAGAGTGACATCAGCACATAATTTAAATCCTGCCACAACATCTTAGTAAACTATTACTATCCATGATTCTTCAATGACTATCTGTCACCATCAGCCTGTGTGAGTCAGTCAAAGAAAATAACGCTTTTTCACATTTGCAAACACCAACAAATCTCCGCCTTAACCTTTGAATATTTTGTGCTGAATAATCCATATAAAATATAGTGAATCTCAAATTTGTTGACGGAAGCTCAATGCATTTCTCACCCTTTATGTGTTGCCCGTGTGTCCCATCTGTTTAAAACGTGTCATCCTACCGGGATGTTTGTGAATAGATCCTAAAAAGGCAGTATCATTTCTAAATCACAGCAGTTTCATCTCAGAAAAAAAAGAGAATAGTAATAAAACATTCCAAAGTCAGGCATGTAAATGTTGGGCAAAAATAACAGTGATGTTGTGCCATGTCTTTTTTGACTGACTGCAAGGTGCGTTCTGTCTCTGCCGCCTCGGTGTTAAGGAAAAAGGAAAGCAATCTCCCACAGGAACTATTTCATGGCTTGACTTAAAAGTCGTGTCAATAGTAATTACGGAGACGGCTTATCTTTAGCCACTGCATCATTGTCCTTCACAGGAATCCGTGTTAGCTGTGCCACTGCCCATTAATGGAGGCAAACACGACATCTATTATTCAAATGGCTCATCATCCAGCATTCACCAAACCGATTGTAACTTAAATAAGACGTTTGTAAATTCCCCAATTTACAACTTTAATTAAAACGCTTGGTGCAGCTGCAGTATAGATTCTTTCCTTAAGTAAGTTTAAGTCCAGCTGAGCTTGTTCAAATGCAGATTCCAAGCCTGTTGTCGAGCAATAAAGTCCCCAAAATATTGCGAAGATTTATGAAGATTATCGAGAAGAATAAAGTCCCGCAGTTGCTTTAGTCGATGATTTGACAGCAAGCTTAAGATGAGCAAACACACTTAGCATTTGTAGATGGTGTTGGTTATTCATGTGTGTTCCTCAAATCTCGACTGAAGCCATTGTTACACTCGAAGTCAGGCAGCAGAAATTGACCTGGATATTGACGTAGATAAATCCAAACTCTGATTCAAATTTCTACGAGATTATCTAGTCACAAATGTGCAGATTCTGTTTGTCCACCTGCTGTCATAGACGCTTCACAGCAGCGCCACCTAGTGCTGTCAGAATTTATAAGCATTGGTATTAAAAATAAAATCAAATATTATTGTATAACAAATGTGCATTTTGTTATATGGTGTAATTCAGATCAGACCTAGGGATGGTTGTCTGTATCCTGATCAGGCATTAGAACAATTCGAAATCCCAAATATTCTCATTTTCACTTTGCATAACATTTTTTTTTATTTTTATGATGGAGAGTCATACAAGATGTGTAACCTCATACTTATGTTTTGTTCAATTCAAAGCAGTTGTGCACGACTTCAGTCGTGTGGTGTTTTAGGAGATACTATTTAGTCCACATCGGTAAATATTAGTAACAACCTTCTAACAACAACAATCTAACTTAGTTACTTTTAAATTCAAGTGATCAGGAATGTAACTACGTTACTTTTTGAGGGAGTACTCAGTAGTCGGATTACTTTTTCAAAGTAACTGCGGCAACACTGTTCACAACACTCCAGGTGTGACCAACGTGACAAACTTGCGAGCACGGGATTTGTTACGTTTCTGAGAGGGGGAGTGGCAAAGTAGGACGACACGTTTGTCTGCGAAAAATGTCGAGCAAATGCATGTGCAAAAGTTGTCATAATTCAGTTGCACACATACTTGTATGTTGTGTCCTCTGATGACTTTGTTTATGCTTGAGCATTTTTATTTATTTATTTTATTTTATGAGGTGGCTGTCAAGGTGGATAGAAATGTAATTTGTGCTACATTCATGACAATGGAATAATCCACATGAATACGCGTCACTCACAAGAGCCCTGAATTTAACATGTCATATGTTCCAGAATATTATATATAAAGAGTAACAATTTCAATGGTGATGCACCTGTCATTCTGTTCGGGGACTACTTACAAAAGTATTCCCTTCCCTGGTTAACTCAAGAACACAAAAGCCAGTGTGTCAGCACCTTCTGCAATAGTAGCCCCATCTATATGTATAATTACAGAAACAGTATTTGACTGCCATCTTCTCCTCTGGGGCCAGCATTAATCTCAGAGATCGATGTTTGTCAGGCCAGATATGCAGAGCACAGCGATCCATCTGTCACTTTGTCACCTTATCAGTAAACAGGGACGAGGTCCATCAATAAGATCATCCTCTCTCTAATATAATACATTCCAGACATTAACGCAGACTATTAAATTATTTATTCGGTTTTCAAAGGACGCATCAGAGCACATGAAAGAGATGAGCCGCAAATATTGTACCTGTTTGTTGCAGCAGCAACCAATGTTCGCTTGTATGTCGTCGTGTTTTTTCCTTCCTGCCCTGATGCCCACTTGGCTGTTGTTGTTGTTCTCTGCTGCCTTCATGCTCCATTACAGCAGTCCAAAAAAAGAGGGTGCAGGCAACTATAGATCGGTGTAATAGGACAAAGGAGGTCTCCCGACTGCGCACCATGAAGGACTGGCACATGAACTTGGACTTCTTGTAGATAGACTACCAAATCTCCTGTCATTCAGCGGTGATGGGAGCAAGAGGCCTCTTATTGTGACCAATGTCAATCATGAACATGGCGCCCTGCAACTCCTGGAGAACAAACAGCAGTTGGTCCAATAAAATACTCACTGAGGCGTGCTGTATGTAGTCCCTCATATATATCCATTAAAAATGTGAGTCCTGAAGTCTTTTTCACTGCTGGGACCTTCCACTTGAGGGACGCTATGTTTGGTCTCAGGAAGATGTAGTTGTTCTCCAAGATCCCATCCGCCTGGTTACAACAAACTTTGGAACGGTTCTGGACAAATAAGTGTGCTGAACCTCAGCATGGATTAAAGTTCATCAGCAAGATGAAGGGAGAGGCAAAATACAGTGGGGGGCAAAATGTTTAGAGCAAACATGAGCAATGTTAGGGAAAACCGGGCTGGGATGGTGCAGGTTTTTCTTCCAACCAAACAAGCACACACTGTTTAACCAGTGCGGTTTCAGCTGACACAACCAACACCACACTGACAATCAATTGATAAATCTTAAGACACCTGTTTTGGGGGAAAATGTGTCCTCTTGATTGGTTAGAACAGAAACCTGTGTCCCCCCAAAGTGGATCAGCTCGCCCTCTACTGTTGGAGAGAGCAGGGCAGAGTGTGCTCTGTTAACCATTCAGTGGGTTTGGGGGACGACGTTCAAGACGTTCTCACTCCTACGCATTATAGCGAAACAACACGCCATGGTTTGAGTCATGCCCCAACACCGTCAGCGCTTAGTCCTGTTCAGGGTTGCAGGAAGTGCTGGAGCCTATCTCAGCGGTCTTTGGGCCTGCACAGGTCGCCAGTCCATCGCAGGGCACACACACCATTCACACACGCTCACGCCTAAGGACAGTTTTTAGAGTGTCCTATTAACCTAGTGAGCATGACATTGGACTGTGGGAGGAAACCGGAGAACCCAGAGAAAAGCAACACGCACACAGGGAGAAAATGCAAAGGCCAATGGTTCGGCTGGGGAATCGAACCTGCAACCTTCTTATAGTTGTGCTGGATCTCTGATCCTGGTCACCTTTTAAAAAGTAGCACTGTTCCTGACTTATCTCTACTCGGCTACATCCTTGGCTCTGCCTCCTCCACTCTCGAGGAGTACTATCTGTTGTGGTCACCCACAGCCTGTTGTCAAAATGCCAGCATGTCACATGCTCACAAGGTCATTGTCCAGGTTCATATTAACCAAGAAAGTGCCTCTTCTCTGTCCCCTTCACATCTGAACTAACTTTGACACATTATCATTTCACTATTGTGCATTACACTGTGCACAGGAAGTCACAGGAGAGACTCACCAACTTCATAAATAATGGGCCGTCAACAAAAAAGATTTTGCCACTTAGAAATGTTCAGTTCAGGTTCTGGAATTGCATTGTGGTTAAATGATTATTTGTGGTGGCATTTTGATTCCAGTGCCAGAGGAATGTAGCTTTTCAAATGACAAAAAAAACAAGGAGCGCAGGGCTCAATATTCAAGATGCGATCTCCAGCATGAAGAAAGTGGAAAGAGCAATTCAACAGGAAAAAACGAAACCTAACTTGGCTTAAACCTCTTCAAGAACAGTCAAACAAATTCCCTTGGGTTACTGAAAGTGTGATACCACTGTTCACAACTGGACAAAAGTCTAGATCGCATGCATTTCTAACAGCTACGCCCAGTCGTTTTTTTGCTGTTGGGATCGGTAAACTTTTTAAAAGGGTACTTATGCTCATTGAATATTTAGAGGCAGAGTGCTGGGGACTTGTCAGAGGAAGAAGACAATCACGGTGAACTAATGGCCAAGGGCAAAGCAAAGCGTGAAGAGGTTCCATTTGGCACTGATTGCCCTCCGACAAACTCCCTTTATATGCACTGCCATCGCGAAACTGATGAGCTATGTCTGTAATCGGCTCCGGTGATTGGAGAGAATGGCACCGAGGAAACGTGTGGCCTTGACTTGGAGATAGTAAAACAAATGGAGGAGACTCAGCAGCTCAAATGTTTGTCTGGGAGGCCTGGAAGCCTTATATCTCTATTTATGGCGGTAATGTGGGTTGAAGTGCGGCACAGAAAATGCCCAAAATCTTGCGAAAGGACACACAGATAAGACAGAAAATAAAATCAAAAGAATTGAAAGTGATTATGGAAGTAAAATAAACGTAAGATATAATTATAAATGCTATACATATCATGTTCACATCATTTAAAATTGTGCAATATTGTGAATCTGTTAAATTCATTCACTTTAACAATAAGGACAATAAGTGACCACCTCCCCTAAAATGTGCTGCACCAACGCACCCCTGCCACCTAATGCTGATGTAACCCCCCCTCTTGTTTGCACCTAATGTTCCTGCTGTGCCTCTGTGTCTAGAAATAATGTCACACACAAAACATGACATGAGGCAGACTACATTCTTTTGTGTATTCCCATGTTGGTTTAGTGTCTCACTAATGTAATTTAATGTGCTGCAACTCGTGGCCCATCCTTTTGACAGCAGCATGTCACAACTGAAGCGCCACCAACTTTAGATAGGTTGGGATTTATAGTCTCAACTGCGACTTGATCGGAACCCCGCAGCTTACGAAATGACGTTGCTGATATATGGATTTTTACAGACTAAAGAATGTCATGCTCCAAAATATTGAGCCTTGTCACATCAAACCGATCACAGGCTTTTTATTTACCTTAAAGCGCACAAAATGTGCTGTATTCACCCGCATGTCTGCAGCTCAGCCAACAGAGCCAATATCCAGGAGGACCGGAGACGAGAAGCAGCAGCTGAGACCAGCTGTGGTTTCGAAACTTTAGACACTTGGGCGAAAACAGCACATTTTGATGTAAATAAAAGACGTGAGGAGTTCATGATCCAAGTTCCGAGCATTGCCGGGTTTGTTGCACGAGTCAGTCTCCATGCTGGAGTCTGTTTTCAAAACTAGTTTAGAAGTGATTCTCATGCATTTTTACGACCACTGACCTGTCTACGGTGCAGACAGCATCACTGCACCCACGACTTTTAGACCACTGTGGCTTAGGTACAAAGAAGATCTATTTTCCTTTCCTAAACAGAACACTTTAAACGCTTGCTTTCCCATTGCCTCTCCTTTTTCCTTCCACAATCCAAAAACATACATTTGTGTTGAATTAAATGAGGTTAACTCTAAATGGTCCACCTCCAAGTAATGAACCAGAGAGTCCATCGCCTTAAGCCCTTCGTAGTTGGGATAGGGTCCAAACCCTTTCAACCCTGGCAAACACGATTATCTGCCATTCCTTGACGCAACCTCCAAAAATGACATCCATCAAACCCTCATGTCCGTTTGAGATGAGCCTGCGGGACACGACATTAGTCTCCGAGGAGCGGAGCCAAGTACATGCAAGTAAGTTTGTCAGTCTAAGACTGCCCGAATGGCTCTGTCATCGCTTCAGATTCAGCCACTGTCATCCAAGAAAGGGACGATTTGCAGCCTTCCCTTCTGTCTCCGGTAGCCGGAGGCACGATGGGACTAAGACTGGACAGATACTTGAAAGGTTTTTCCATCACGTGTCAACTTTGATTGAAAGAGAAAAGTTTAGCTAACCTGATTTGGGAATAGACATCATTATACTGCATGACTTTATTATGTGATGTGCTTCCTCTTAATCGGATTCTGGTGCAAGTACTCTGTTATTACATAATTGTGTACTGTGGTTTGTTTTACCTTCATGCTATAACGGTCTTGCAATTCATCGGATACATAACTAGAAAGGACAAGTTGCCTGCAAATGTTGTCCATCTGCGTGTAAATATAATGTCATCTCCGCCTCACAGCCTCGACTCATCCCCGTGCAGCCGCCGTCTGGTCTTGCCAGTTCTCACTGATCACTCATGCGAGGCGGAGCTCGAACGAGCCGATCTTCTCCGCCCATAATGCATCCCCCCAAGCAGAAGATCCCAGAGGTCGCAACAAGACAAACAGGTGCTAGAGCCACCTGTATACGGACGCCGGTGGAAACCACAAGGGCAGGAGAAATGGGATGATGCGTGAAACACATGGAAACGGAGGAGAGAAAGCTGGAAGTGTGGTTGCCAAACCGTTTTGGATGAACTTATAAATGTTGAACTTTGGTTATGTAAGCATGACAAGACATTCCTTATTTATTTTTTACTCTACATGTTCCATTCAGTCCATTTTGTTCAACCATCTAGCCACAAAAGGAGCATCACTCTGATGTGTTTTTAGAAGGTTCGCTCAAACTTTCTACAATACTGTCAGAGAAAAAGCAAAATGAAATGTAAAAAAAAAATAAAATGGTGACATATTTTCTAAATTTCCTCTCTTTAACTCAGTATATTTACGTTTTTTTAGTACTTCTGCGCTGCACTTCCATCATTTAAAGAGAAAATCTCACTGAAGAGTGCTCTGTATCTCGAACTTTACACCTTAAAAGACCAGTTGGCTCGGAGGTTGAATGTGACCCAAGACCCTCTGTCCCCCATCGCGTTGTTTTTTTTCATACTTTGGGATGTCACAGCATGCTCTGGGCAGTCGCTTGTGGAAAGTACACGCTCATAAATGTCACCCAGCTTCACCGTAAAACAGCGAGAGGAAACGGACAGCAGGTAAACTCCTCATGTCCTGATTTTCCACCTTGACACGAGCACTTATTCGAGGCACGGGTCCTTCCAGGACACCTGCGCTGTTGGCTGGGTACCTATAGAGCAAATATGTTGATTAAGAGATGTAATTCCTCATTCACCTGGCCTCCTCGCTGTCCTGGTGATATAACACCTGACCCCAGCGCTGTCCTATAGACATGTGATGCAGATCAGTGCTTTAAATCACAGCCAAGTGATGCTGAGATTTGGCAGTACACTCAACTCGGTTTGAGAGCAAACTGTGTGCTGACACTTTTATTTGGGGCATAAATTAGGCTTGTAAACATGAATTAAAATGAGAATATTTTGGGATAAATTTGGGATGAGGGCTAAGGTAGAAGTTTTGTTCTGTTTTTTTTTCCTGTTTACTTCCAACTCTCTTTTCAGTGGAATCTATCGAGTTTTTGATTCCAGTCCGAGCTTTGGTCAACATGTCACTTCCTATGTGTCACATAACAATTTTGTGTCCTTTTTTTCATGTGGTGGGACAAAGTGACAGATAGCTGGAACACCATCTAGCGCCATCTACTGAGCATGAACACGAGGACACGGTTTCATGAAGCCTCATCAGCCCAGAAGTTCAACTTAAGTTGTATGATGCAATTGTGGAACTGGACACAGTGATTTACAAAACAATATTTTAATACTCCGTAGCCATGACATAATGTGTAACTATGATTTACAAACACACTTATAGTTCATATCAATATCAGAATATTCACCTTAAAGATAATACTGTTGCAAAATCAATGATGGATGTTGTTATCGCGGCTATATCGAGATACAGTATGAAGATTCAAGATGATAACCACATACATCACAATTTTTTTTTTTTTATAAAATAACTAGACCTTTCATACAGTGTTTTATAGATATCTTGCATAGATATCAAAATATGAATTACTGTCCATATGTACAGCTCTATGGTCGATACGGTGGATATTTATTGCATTATAGTTTGTGCTCTAAATTTCTGCCTCATGCTTGACCCTGGTAATATGCTGGGTGAATTGCTCTAGGTTTCAAGCAAGAATGAATCCTGTGGTTTCAAGCAGTGACTCATTTGCTTTGACCCTCCAGCTCCATCAGACAGTGGTATCAGCTGAGATGCTGCCATTCTGCTCTCATCTGCCTGTGTTTCATCATGCAAACCTTTGGGCAGTTGCTGTGTAACCCCGAGCCAATAACTGCGCAACCAGTGTCTCTGTTGATCGATAGAAAACCAAAGGGCAGCGACAGAAGGGAATACTTTACAGTTTGGCTGTTTTCACAGCTCTTTTTTTCTTCCTGGAAAATGTTGATGGGTGGTTTCGCACTGCAGGTTCTGAGGCCCGAGTCCGATTCGCCCCCTGCTGTGCAGCCTCGCACCTCTGTGCCTCAGGCGATGTCCCTTTTTTTCTCCTCAGATGGTGGCACTCTGCGCAAAATAGCTGTCTAGCTCCCGTTCCCCAGCTCCATTTTCCTGCAGCAGAAGCTGCACAAAACAGTGTTCAAGCGGTTTGAGGAGTTCTTTTTGAACAATGTTGTCCGCCCAGACAGCGATCAGACCCTTTACTGCCTGGCATCTATCATGTTTGTGTGGAGTCGCGCCGTACACGTAGTTTTCGGCATATAGCGCGGAGTCGCCTGAGGAGAGAAGCTCACCCCCCGTGGAGTTTCCCCACAAGGTGCAGCTCTCCAGCTGGGATCAAGTCCGCGGCTAAAACCCGACTCGCTTGTGTTCACATCTCGGACATGTGAGCGGAATGCGCTTTGTCTCGAGACAGAGTGTACAGTATGAGACACCCTAAAAGTGATATTACAAAACAGAAATGGGGTTAGGAGGGCGCCGTGCTTATATGCTAACCTGAACCATTTTAATTCATTCTCTGACATCACCTGGGCTTAGTGTAGCTCAGCTGGGAAACATTGAGAAGACAGCATCAATTGTTGGTCTTTATCAACCAGATAGAATCCCGTTTTTTAGGATCTCAGATCTATTGAGATGCGGGAAATAAACTGAACTACTGTCACTCTTTTTTGAATGATTTCCCCTGTAATAGAAACAGCACAAACCTTTATTTAATTCTAAAGGTGACACCGTTGTGTACACAGTTCTAGTTTGTGACTCACTGGCCGAAACAGTGCATGATGCCAGAGGCTCCCCATGAGCGAGCGAGTCCCCCCTGAGTGCACTGGCGAATCCTCTGCCCCCTGTCCTTTACAACAATGGGAAGGGTAATGGCCTCCCCAAGGCCTCCTCATACAGCCTGATTGTGCTGCCAGCATCAGGCCAGCCGGGCCATAAAACAATTAGCTCCATTTATCAACCTAACGTCCACTATCTTTGGAGGAGAAGGAAGAAAGAGTTGCAGAGAGCGGACGGAGAGAACAGTTTGTTTGCAAGATGTATGACGACGCTCCAGATATCTTTCTTGATAAAATATCCAAAAGAGTTGAATTGTGATGTTTGCTGGGAATATGCGTCTACATAAACCACAGCATATTATTTAGTTCTGTCTTTTCCATCCATCCGTCAATCGGATGCTTGTATCTAAGGCCACTTACGAAAGTGCATCAACCACCGCAGAGATATGAAGCAAAAACAACAAGAATAAAACTAGTTGCTGACCTAACCTTGGCAAGCAGAGAGTGTTGCGAGAAGAGTCAGGTGAGTCTCTGCGGTGCGGTTTGGATGGGACCCGACAAGCGGTCTGATGGTAACAAGCAGCCAGGCAGTCGTCCAGATTCTGGAACAGAACAATCTGGACCAGAACTTGTACCGCCTTCTGGGTCGGACGAGTAGATCTAATCTTGATGGGGGGGCAAGGACCACATGGTGCGGAGAGGGAGCATGAGACATAGTGGAGATATTCGGAGGTTCTTTTCACTGTCTTACATTAGATACCCCTTGTTATAAATAACCCTGTTTCTCTACTGACTTACCTGCACAGTAGTGACGGGTCGTTCTTCGAACGATTCGTTCATTTGAACGACTCTGAACTACGAGTCATCTCACGGAGTGGATAGTTCACTTTTGCGCATGCGCAGATATGGTTTCCTCGCATCACCGTCATTTTTTAGTTTATTTTGAAAGGCGCTACGGGACGTCTTGTCATGACTAATAAACAACGCTTAATCGTCCGCTGTAGCTCCAACAGAAGTGATGGATTCCTCTGCTTTATTGTTGGATTAATAGTTCCTAAATATGAGTGCATGGATCATGATCAAGAAGACACTCCTGGAAACAGGCGTTGTATTGTTTGCTTCTCTCTTTCCCTACCCTTTGTGGTGTAGAGTTTCATTCAGTTCTATTTCCCGTTCAAAGAACTGCCAACTGCGAACGTTTAGTTCTTTCGTTCAATTCTACTTCCCGTTCAAAGAACTGCGAATATTTTGTTCTTTCGTTCAATTCTACTTCCCGTTCAAATAACTGCGAACGATTGGTTCTTTCGTTCATTCCTATTTCCCGTTCAAATAACTGCGAACGATTGGTTCTTTTGTTCAATTCTACTTCCCGTTCAAAGAACTGCGAACGTTTAGTTCTTTCGTTCAATTCTACTTCCCGTTCAAAGAACTGCGAACGTTTAGTTCTTTCGTTCAATTCTACTTCCCGTTCAAAGAACCGCGAACTGCGAACGATTAGTTCTTTCGTTCAATTCTATTTCAACAACAGGAAAGTACTTCAATTTCATACCTGATTCGTTGACGTGCAAAGCGAAAGGCTGACTTCAGTGTCAGGATGGGAGGCAAAAGTCCACTTTTCCAACGCCAATCTATCACACCATGACAGTGAGAATGTGTTGGTATGTGAGGCTAATGTCGGTAGCGCAATTTCTTTTATATGTAGATTTTCATCAGCTTCGCCATGGTAGGAGCTCTGTCAACTGCAGCTCATATAAATGTTATTAAAGATTATGTAAGATTAAACATGAGGGACCGCGAAGACGTTTGACCCATTGGTATGGCCGCACCAGCTTAGGAGCAATGAGGTTGTGGTTTCCTCGCATGGCAACCAGGCGACACATCTCTCTTGGAAATATACATGTAATAGCTTGTTCTTTTGTGTATTTAAAGGTGCACTTTTCTGATACATAAACTTCAATGATGAGGTCCAACTTACTGTGGTCATTGTTTCTGATGTAACATTTTAAGATACCTCGATGTTTCGCATGCCGCCAATGATGTTTTACTTTAACAGAGAGAAAGAGAGATATATGATGTGGCTGTTTTTAAGCTGAAAGAGAGCAATACAGTTTTTATTTAACTATTCCTTCATTGCTCATGTGTAACAGATTGCACCTGTATTTTCTCGGAGCGACTGTCCAGTTACCCCGAACATATTTCATGTGCAGTGCATCTCTGTTAAATGGTGCTGTGCAGGAACATATTTCTTCTTCTGCCGAACGTATTGTCTCACTGCCACACAATTAAAAAGGCCTTTTTTTTGTTTTGTTTTTGAGATGCGGACACAAGCGGCTTTCACAAATGACCTCACGCGCGCAGTTTCCATTTCGTCTAATCCCTTTCTTATTGTTGATGTCAGGAGGGAATGGTGGTATATCGCTGGCCTTATCGTGCCCTCTCCTCATCAGCGCGTTTAATTAAGTCCTGATCGTCTGGTCTGCCCGTCCCACATTAGTGTGTTTAATTTCCTGCTGTCACACCACCTTCCTTTTCAGATATATTATTCATCGAGCCTCTCCAATCCTTAGGTTTTCAAGAGGCTTTCATTACAAATATTCATTGGACCAGTGCTTAAAAAAGGTTAAAAAAAAATATTCCTCTCCAAAAAAAAAAAAAGGTTTTTCCATGTGATGTTCTGTTCCGCCATTTAAAATTCAAATCTTGAATTGTAAAAAGTAGTGAATGGCTGTTGAAGTTTTGTGAAACACTGTCCTCAAGATGGTAACCATCATTAGTAATGTGGAGTTTATTTCTACACACGCACCAGGTTTTTATTATTTGAAATGAATGGCTACAGCTGTAGCCTGGTGGGCGACAGCTAGTGGTGGCCTTATGGGGCTTCATGAAACAGTGTGCTCATTTTCAGAGCCCACTAGATGGCACTCTCTGCTCTACAATCTTTGGGTTTCGTCAATCATTTCGGTGAAATCTCGCACATTTTTTAGGGCACCATCTACTAGGCTCTGAAAAACAAGGACAGTGTTCATCGTCCCATCACTAGCTACAACTCATGTTGTACACAGGTTGGACCTATCCATCCTGTCCCTGACCCCCTCACCCTGTGAGGCTGGGACAGGCTCAAGCTACTGCAGGGCAAGTTCTCATATCACCATCAACTACTGTGAGGTTACATAGAAGTTGTTCAAAGCCAAGGATTTCGGAGCTCAGAGTGTCATCTGGTAGACTCGGAAAATTGAAGTCTTGCTCGTGCTCTTGCACCCAGCACACTAAGGTATTTCCATCCAACATCTGTTAAGAAAATAATAACATATAGAGACATATACAGCATCATTTAAAAATAAATAAATGTGTTATCTCAAGCAACTTCTTGTTAAAACTACCGTTCTCATCTCTAGTCATTTGATTCCTATTACTGTATACTTCAAATTGCTGAAGTTTTGGGGTGTTTTGACCCCCATATTTTCCAATGAGCTTTGGTGATCCCCAAGGATCAATTCAAGACTCCTTTCAACATTGCCAATGAAAGTGCTTCTGTAATTATTTTCAAAAAACATGCACCATCTGCTCGTCTTTCCCCCAGACATGGATTTGTATTCACTTCTGTGAACTCCCTTTAGTCTTTTTTCATTTCATACAGTGTTTTATTAAGTTGTTGCCTTATTCTATTTGTATTTAGCTCAAGCCGAAGAAGCAGTAACACCTTTGCGTGGCATTACACCTTTTTAGTGTGGTGAGTTGGAATTTAACAGCTCATTATTACGTTTTTTGTGTTTATTTATTTATCTGTTTTTCTTTTCAGCTTACCTATCTATACTGGCACCTCAGAAGGTATGAAGAAAGATAAAGGAGCAACACTGGCCACACAAGAAACAGGAAATTGTGAGTAGTAGCCGCCAAAAGCCAAGCGATTTTCTTATCAATGCACTGCGGACTGTGTTAGCACTTGAGTAAAATGGGCTAAGAAAGATGTGACGAGTGGAGGCGATGGTGGTGTTGCTTCAGATACGGTCTGGTGGTTGCATGCCAGCGAGCCGAGGCCAGAGTAGAAGTGTTTGGGTCAAACATTCTGGCCCAATTTTACAGCTGAGGTGCGTTCGTCACCACCGATGCTGGTGGCTTCTGCAGCGCTCCAAATAAAAGTGTCGTTTGAGTGACGTTTCCAGGCACTAAATGTGGCAGGATCTAGGTACTGGAGTGAGCGTTTGTTTTTTCCCATCTTCAGCCCGAGTCTTTTGTTGTTGAAATCGAGGAATTTATTCAACCATCACAGCAACATGACTGGGCAGAAAAGCGTTATTGCTAAATTCCAGTGCGACAGGTTTGTAAATAAAACCGACATGTAAAGAGGCAGAAGTGGCTAGAGCCACTGAGTCACCGTGAGGTCATGCTTTTAATACAGCTTTCGTTGAACCGACGGTGTTTTCCCTTATGCTTTCATTCAACAGCCGAAAAGTGCTGCAGCACGAACCAACAGCAAATAACACAATCGAAGTAAGAACCTCTACCTGTTTCCTTTCTGCTACAAACAATGTCCTGTTTGTCTTTTAAAGTAAGCCTTTTTTTCCTTCTCCATTTTGTTATTCAAAACAACTCCTTTTTAATTGACCATAACCTGGATGACACGTGACGGACAGCCTCACATTAAGAGGCGTTATTCTTCATAACAAGTCGGCAGCATGAGCACGTCTCCCATGTCTATTATAGATGTATACAGCAGATGGACATGCGGAGGTGGTGGTTGTTCTGTCTTGGATTTTTGGTGCCTCTCTGTTTTATTTTAAGCCTCTTGTTTGACAGCTTATGTAATACAACAATGCAGTGCAATTTGACACTGCAGTTTGATTTGTTTGAAAAGCACAGGTTACAAAAACAGCAAAAAAAAAAAAAAAAAATATATATATATATATATATGTATATATATGTATATATATATATATATATATATATATATATATATATATATATATATATATATATATATATATATATATATATATATATATATATATATATATATATATATATATATATATATATACATATATTCATAACAATATAACAAATCGGAGTTCAAACAAAACATTTTTTGCAATGGATTTCAAACAATCCAGAACTTGAATGCCCCCCAAAAAAGCCAGAAAAACATAGCGTGCGCGGACCGATCAGCTGACCCACGACGCGCTTTGTTATTGTGTATAACGCAGCCTCTGTATGCAGACGTGTCCTGTTAGCTACATTTACTGACTGTTTTTTCTTCATATTGAGGTGTAAAACCTTTCCTGTCTCCGCACTGGACCGTGGTAGAGTGTCACAGGGGAGGTGCTCGCTCTCCACACCTCCACTCCAGGGTTTGATGTCCTGTTGTGGGCTGGAGCTGGGACAGGGATGAGGCGAGTCTGGGACAGAGCGTGACTTGGTTTATGACTTTGTCACAGCCAAACTGCACAGAAGCGCACATTCAGAGCTGGACACGCACCGGGCACCTCTTCACTTCTGGAGAGACGTCACTCACTCGGCAACCCCTCCCACATGCAGCGGCCACACACATAGAGGAACAGCGCACCTGCAGCAGACACTCTACATTCACTCCTACAAAAGACTATTTTAAGGCTTGGAACACATTACTTCTTTTTCCATTCATTGTAATGGGAAAAGTCGATTCAGATTTCGAACAATTCGCTTCTCGAACGGCCGTCTGGAACGGATTGTGGTCGAAAACCGAGGTGCCACTGTGTATGTCTGTATATATATATATATATATATATATATTAACATGCATTGTGTCTTTGGTTAGTTTTACGATGTAATGGAGTGAGGTAATACCAAAATAGGCACTTCTTATGTTGTTATGCAGATCATCACACACTGATGCTGCTCTTCTTTGCTAGCTTCCACCCCAAAACATGCTTTTAATTTTAGCACTGCAACTCATGTCGCCAAGTGGCCTTACAAAATATGCAGTCACCACCTGTCACAACAAAACATTTTAAGAGCCCAGACCAAGACTCTGAAGTGTACAAAAACAAATTAGCTACACCGCCATTACGCCAAATTTTTACTTTTTTCTTTTTCCTAAATCCAGAAAGGCTTCAAGTTTTTAGTTGCATTTTCAGCTTGAGCATTTCTCTGCCGGAATCGACCATGCCTTCACGTCTCTTGAGTATGGATAAGCTTTTTTCCTGGCTATAAAGCAGTCGCTGCTTCAACTCTCCGTTTATTGGAATGCCACTAAAAGAGCTGCAGTTTTTTTTTTTTTGTTTTTTTTTTTTATATTCCCTGTTGTTGTGCTACCTCAATTAATCCCCTTTCGAATCGGCCTAATCCTTGCAAACATCAATTTTGAAGACGTGATGCTCTATTCCTGTCAAGTTGCCATGATCTGAATAGTACTGTACATATGCAGATCCCAGATCCCTGCATCACCCTCTGTATGGATGTGTTGAGTATTGTCTAACAGCTGCTCAGTCAGCAGCAACCTCTCTAAGGACAATGGCCTGAATGACGTGATGCCACAGAGTACTTGGAAAGGTCTGATAGATATCAGAGTACAAAATGCCAGGACCAGTCTGTGCACCCCGGGGTCACTGTTTCCTTTGTTTTCCGGCTTGGTAGCAACTGGACGAAGACTCGAGAGGAAGCCCAGGCAACATCAGCGGGTATTTTTTACCCACCCAGAGGCACTTCCAAGTCACCCAGCGATCCCTCATACTTGTGCAGATGTGACACTTCTTTATAAAAGGTAATATATCAAGGACACAAATTTCAGTTGGACAGAGCCAATGTGAAATAAAAGTACAATTCTCGAGTCATTTGAGGTCAATTCACAAGAAGGTTGGAATGAAATATGAGTTTGTTTGTTCCTTAAAGGTCATTGCACCAATGTCACCGTAACAGGTTTCTCTCTGCAAGGAGTTTGTATGTTGCGTCCTCTGCCTCAATATTTCAGCCTCAATATCAGCATCATCAGCGACATCAATCTCATTTCAGCAGTGAACAATAGTCAATAAACTACATTAAAATTGTGCTATTGTAGTTGATAAAGATTTAGAAGACCAAAATATTATCCCAGACTGGTGAATTGAACTTGGCCACAATGACTATCATCCTCTTTAAGGACCAAAAATATGTGCTCAAACATAGATGGGTGGTTTGATGCAAGAATAAAAGGACCTCCAAACTACTCATAACCCAGATGTGGACAAAGTGCAGCCTGAGGGCCACATGTGTATCTCCTGTTTTTAGGTCAGAGCCAAACTACAAAAAAAACTACTACTTCATAAGTTCATTTCTATCTCTTTTTTCCATTGTAAGTCTATTTTTCTTCCTCACTGGTATAACCAATTATAATAATATATAAATACATGAAAGATATTGAAAAAAACAGAAGGTACTAAAAGGCTTTTTATATCATATTTACATTGTTTTGCCTGTTGTTCTGTTCTCAAAAATCCACTACTCGAAAATATCTTCCAACAGTCATGATTTATATTGAGAATCTTCACCAAACAAAACACATATAAATTGAACAGATGTTGACCATATAATGCCATGACGTAATTTTCCCTATTTTCTCCTTGTTTTATCTTATTTTGCCTTTTGGCCTGTCGAAGGATAATGCGTCCCCTACAGAATTTAAATGCCAATACTTCAACCCTGACCCACTGTTGAATATTGAGTCGTGAAATCATCAAGAAAACCCACACACAATACTTTGTGTTGTTACACGCATAACTTCATAGGTTTTATATTCCTTGGGATCCTCTCAGACACACACATCCACACAAACCATTTGAGAGGACACACAGTCGAGGGACCGCCCACGTCAGGAGCCACTGTGTGCAGTTGAAAAGCAAGGGCAAGTGTCACCTGAGTGTCCCCTATTGAGGGTCCCGGGTTGCATGACTCCCTCGTGGGGAAACACCAGAGATAAAAGTCCTATTTGGCTTAAAAAGGTCACAGCAGCATCATAAAAAAACAGCCTGAAGTTCGGTAAATGGCTACACTTTAGATCTGGAAACACATTTTAACCACTCAGAATCCAATTTCTTGCTGAGTTATTTATGTTTCGCTGACCATTTCAGGAGAAAATGTAGTCAGGGTTTTTGTGTACATGAGTCAGTACTTCATAATGATGAATAAACTGTGTTGCCACACTTACTTTACTGATGACTTTAATTGAAAAGTAACTAAGTTACATAACAATGTACTTTGCAAGTCACATTTAGCAGCTGTCTACAACAGCCCTCACTGCATAAGCAAAACATCTATGACATCGTTCTTACATCTAAGCTTGGGGTCATTTTTTTGTGAATTGTGTGAATTTAGACTTAATATTTTATTTTTGACATACTGTATTAACAAATTTGACCTAAAATCACACTGAAAAAAAACAAATACAAAGAATGAAAAACAAGTCCTCTCCCTGCCAGAGCCACAAATATGAATGTTTTCAAAAAATGAAAATGCTATTTTCTCACTCAAGCACAAACACAAACAAAGTTATGTATAATAATTCATATAAAATGTAGGAAGAAGTGCTGGTCCACTTCAAGACACAAGGCTATAAAGCCTCTCAGTGTGACGGGTCTAGTTTTATTCTAATTTTATTCATTAAACTGTGTTTTGTTTCATTGTTTAAGTTAGGACTTTTAACACCTTTTTTGCTTTCTTGATTTGTATTCTTTATTCTGCACATTCGTGGACCCTGCAGGGTTAATACTGTAGCATATTATATAGCAACACTGTTTTCTGTTGCAGACACAAAGTCAAAGTCGAGACTGTATTTTCTGCTAGAAACGCTGTCCTCACTCCACTGTTGTTTACGTCTGGTCGCCGGCAGCTTGACATGTGAGCTGCCCACACGCTGAAAACATGAGTGGCGTGTTCCACACTTGACGTCATGCCTCGAGACGCAGCGGATGAAAGCATGTTCTATAAAGTAACACACCGTGACTTGGATAAGCAACTTTAATCTCATTACAGTGTTTAAATACGCAAAGAAAGTGGTTGTATAACTGTAATGTTTTTTCTGCATTGCCGTAAATTTATTTTTTTAAAATTTAATTTAATTTAACAGTTTGCTCCATAGACAACAGGGAACCTTTGTGAGTGCAGGAGTTCCTGGTCCACTGATCCCACTGATGCACAGGACACGTGGCAGCTAGGATGAGAACAACAACAAGAAACATGGAGGAATCCCTGAACAAAAGCAAACAAAAGCATCTGTTTGCTTTTGTTCAGGGAGGTTTTTCGCAACACAACTTTGAATTTATTTGAAATTCTTTTAAAAATTGAAATTCTTATACAAATATTTTCAAGACATTAAAAGAGCTTTAGTTTGAATAAGGTGATATAAAAACTTGAATATAGCCACCATCGTGATTTTGTCAAACTGATGCAAAATAAACAGTATTTTGTGTGGATCCATCATTTGATTCAGTAATATACCAAATTCATTCAAATGGAAAAATGTGGCTTCTTGTGGCAAATATTCTTATACCGTTAAACTGCGATTAATTGAGATTAATTCATCACAATTTTTTTTTTAATTGAATCCCTCCACTAATAATTATCAGACAAAAACTGACTTTATTCAGACAAAACAGGTTCAACAACAAAAGAAATTAAACCCTGTTACACTGGATCCATCCTGATCGTGGCGCTTCAGCTGAGAGACACTTACTCCATTCACAATACAAAGAAATGAATCAAAAATGAAAATTGGCCCAAACTTGGAAAAGGCTCGACAGTGATTGAGCGGACTGAAATGGGCTTACACGGCACATTTGGTAATTTGCACACCTAGCTGCTCTTCAGAGCAGCACAATTACCAAGTGTCTCGGGGGCCGCCAGGACCCATGCTACACCCACAATGCACCGACGGCCCACCCCGACTGCCGTGCCCTCCCCCCCTCCGCTCGGCCACTGCAGTGCTAGCGTGAAATGGCTGTTAATTCCCTCTGCTATCGCCCACACACAGAACCTGTTTTAAGCTTCTATTTGAATGTTTTGCCAGCAGAAAAATATTATGGAATTTTGACTCCTGAGAAGAAGCCAGGAGTGATGAGGTCATGTTTTGACCTCATCACTGTGACTTCAAGTTCCTACAATTCCTGCCAAAAATAGTTATTTTTGTCCGCCCATGATAAGTTAGAGGTCCTCCTTTAGCTTGGCATAGAAGTCCGATCCAACTTCCCAGGTCAAAATGTCAGGTTTAAATTATCCACTTAAAAATGACATAAAATGTGAATGAAAGATCTGTGGTGACACTGTCAAGAAAAGAAATGAATATTTTAAACCAATGAGCCCAGTCCGAGCATCACAGTGTGTTTAATTCATTGCACCACTTTGCAACTACATTTTATATTCATTGAGATTGAATGACAAACATCTCATGACTTTAATTCAGCCTCCTCCACCTTCGCCGCTCTAGTCACGCCCTTCCTCTTCATGTCCTCATTCACCACTTGCTCTCAGCGAGAACTTTGGAACGTCAACTCTGCCACTGTGCGTCAGAGCTTCTGTCTCTCAACCAAACATCATGGCAGGTCACACTACTCTCTACATTCCTTTGCTCTATGGTGACAGATCTTTTAACAGTTGTCTCCATCACCTGATCAATGGAATCAAACATTACTAAAACAATAATACTGGCACTAATGGTTGGGGATTCCAGGTGGAACTTCTGTTTTTTATTTATTAATTCACCTTAGTTTCTATACGGCTGTCACTGAACAATGGTGCAGTGGTCATTGTTATAGCCTCACAGTGAAAGGACTTTGTGCTTGGAGCAACCCTGTTCGCATTCTCTCCTGCGTTTCCTGGGTTGACGCACTCCTGTTTCCTCCCACAGTCCAAAAACCTGAGATGGGCTCACAAAAGCCAAAAGCACAAATAATAAATCTGAAAGATTCACCTCTATAAAGGGCAAATTTAATGTGTTTTTTCTTTATGTATCTTTATCATTTCAAATACATACGTATGCCTCAAAAATGAAAAATGGCCGCACTCATGTGTAGTCAGCCTTTGCTGTCGCCTGTTAAAAATGTCACACTTCCCCGTCATCCAGGAGTAATTTGTCATCCATATAAAGTGGGCTGTAATAGGAACCTGACATGTTGGTTTACAGCAGCAACATGCATATCTTCACGCTGACATGATGGGCATTGACACCTGTCGGAGCTTATTAGACTGCCTATAAAGAAGCAGTCAGCTTTACACATTCTGGGTATTTGGGCTGAAGTGCATCAGCTGTCTGTAAAAGTCAAGTCCAAAAATGTTATAAAACATATAAACTTGAGTTATGAAAAACATGATGTGCACTTTATCCATCAAGAGATATGATTTACACTTAAAATTTTAGACTTAAAATGAATGTTTTGGAGCATTCAGAATATATTTTTCTGATATTTTGCGAATGCAAATGATGCTCCTTCAGCAGCTTTGGGCTTTTTAATATCACCCACAATATCTAATGTAATTATTAGACAGTAAGTCGGCGTCACTCCTGTCCTTTCCTTTCTTTTGCCTTGGTACTTCTATTCAACTTTCTTCATCTGACACTGTCTCCCCTCTTCAGGTGTCCAAACCTATCGATTCATTTCAGCTAGCATGATATTCAACCTCTTCCACTTCCTGCAATTCCACTTCCGAGTCATCCACCCAACATCACTCCTCAACACTGTCTCATACTTCTCTGATGCTCCTGACTCCCTCAAACATTGTCACACTTCCAATTTCGGAACTTTGTCAAAGCCTTTCTTTATCAATATCTCGAACACAACACATCTGCGGCGCTCCTTCGCATCTTGAAATCCTCATGCACAGTCGGGCTCATCACAACGGAGCGATGTACCATCAAACACTAGTGGAAATGTTGAACCAAAGTCTAACCATTTAATATCTCTGCAAGTCTCTCATAAACATCAGTCGTTGTCTGCCTCATTCTTATTCACATCGCTGAGCTACAAGTGAGAGAAACATCCCTTCGAAATTAAGGGAGCAAAAATAAACCGGTCCCTCGATGATGTTCTCTAAAAGATGATTAGCAATCTGATTATATGAATAATGCATTGAATGAACTGATGTACACCATTCAAATGAAGTCAGGGATGAGGGAACAGTAACAGAGTTTGCTTCCCCCTCCTTCACTTTGACAACCACCTGACTCACTATATGCGATACTAATGGCTGAAAATCAACTGGGAAGAGGAAAAATAATGAATGTGAAAAGACTAACTCGGGGATAAGCGTAATGAATAGGTCACTGTTGGCTTGGCTTCAGCCTTTTTAAATGTAATTTGAAATGTTTTTTTTTTCTTTTTGCATAGTGAGCAAAATACTTTGAGTTCATCCAGTCCAACTGAAGTATGGAAACACTTGCCTTCATGATTTATTCTCTGCAGGACTTCAACTCAAATGTGGGATGGAATAATAATAACATGCTTGCAACTATTTTCTCATAAAATAGCACCTTAAAGTATTAGCGTTGTGGGTGGGTGATGATCCAATGGAGTGATGGCTGCTGTTCCCCCTGCAGCTAAAGATGGCCACCATGAAAGCAGCAGCAGCCTTGGCAATGAAAGTGCTTTGTTTCCCTCTACTGGTCGTCAGCGCAACCGCTAAATCCACCGGATCATTTGATGTTGAACATGTTTGTTGACTTGCTTAATGTGTGTGCTTAATTTGAGTAGGTTGGACAAAGGAGATAAGAGCAAAGGATTGATGAGGAAGAACAAAGGCAATAGAAAACATGCTGTGTAAAGGCAGGGGGGGCTGTATCGCAATTCATCTCTCCAGGAGCAGTTTAGGCGGAAACAATGGGTATTCTATTTTATTTTTGCTCCAATTCTCGGCTTCTTAGTCAATTTCTCAAGATGACACGGGCTTTGAAGTTTTGAAGCGAGAAAAGGTTGTCAACTTCCCCGGGATCATGAATTGATAGATTGACAGTGACATGCGAAAAGAGGAAATATAACTTCCTGCTGGGAGCGTCGGGGCGCAATTCCCCCGCTCGTAACCTCTCTTACGCTCCCGAGAAGAATGTTCCGGGGTGACGCCGATGGAAAAGAGGAGGTCCAAATTGTTGGGGGTGTTTATGTGTGAACTCTTTTTGCACTTTCTATCACGTCCTGGGGAGCTGGGAATGCATTCAGACGCACACCGAAAACACATTGCTCCTGTCAATTACACAACCGCAGTGTGATGAGTTGATGGTGAAGTGACTCGCTGAGGCCAAGGTCACAGTCTCATTCCTTTATTCCCATAATCCCTTGTGTGGACTGGGTGAGAGGCCTGCTAATGGCTAGCACTCTCCAAAAGGGAACAAGCGCGTTAACATAGACTCTAGAGACCCTCCACCTTGCGCAAAGAGCAAAGCACCGAGTCTATACAATCCATCAACATGGCTAATTAGGACCCAAGCAGGTCCCTAAGAGAAGCATTAAGAGGCGTGGTGGGGCTGCATACTTGCGAAAAAAATCATATAACGCGAGACTGCGGGGAAATAACCCGACTTGAATCTTGCACACATAAAACATCATGCTGATACACTGGACAGATTACAGGAGAAAATTGCTTTTGATAATGTACAAACAATGGAAGGACATTCAAACTGCATTCAAATTGTTTGAATATGAAGTACAAGTAACATCCGACTTACGACCGGGATCGGTTCCGACCAACCAGGCCATAAGTCGGCTTGTACGTAAGTGGAATGCCATTCAAAATACACAATGGTTATAGGAACTACTGTAGTGGCAGATCACTGTGTGAGAGTGAGGTGCTGGGATACTGTGCTGCCGTACGCCTTGCCGGGCAGCTACGTGCTGCGGTGCCATTGAATAAAATAAATAAATAAATAAGCATCTGCTGGCCGTGGTCGTAAGTACGGGTGGACAAAAGTCAAGCAGCTCGTAAGTCGGATGTTGCTTATAGTCATTTCAGGTAAGCCATAAGTGGCTTCAAAATACTGAAAAGTAGAGCAACAATAAAGATGGCAAGGTGCAGCTGTAGCTTTGAGAGCACAAGAAGAGCTTGAACCTCCATTGTCTAATTGGAATAAAGTCTGTAGTACTACGGCAGTAATGCAGAAAAGTATTTATATCTCTCATGTCATCTTTATCCTACCCTACCTTCTACCGCATGACTGTAATTTTTGGGCAAAAATATTTCTATTTTGCGGTACTTTAGGCTCCTACAAATACATCATAGAGAAAATGCACCCACCAATGTGGCCAAACAGTTATTTGTTTGTTGCTTCAATACAACGCGATGAGCGTCATCGAACGCCAAATTATTTAATAGTAGGCTTAGTTAATACAAGGAGCATGAACAGATAAACACGCAGCGCTGTCATTTCACAAGGCAATTTAAGACCAAAAGACTATCAACATTCGATCCATGATCTCTCACGGGCGAGTCTTGCTCAAGTAACCACAGGAAGCAGTCGCGGTGTGGGGTGAAGCAGAGTTGCTTCTACTTCTTCAACGTTCCAGCAACGGACTTGTTACGAAGACCTTTCTTCTTCTCCAGGCTCTGACCGCATGCCCTCAGTAATGTATGACTTGAAAGTATAGAGCAGGGGTCCCAAACTGGTCCTCAAAGGCTCGCGGTGGGTGCAGGTTTTTGTTCCAGCCAAACAAGCAGATATTGGTTAACCAATCAGGTGTCAGCTGAAACAAGCAGCACAAGACTGTCACTAAACTGATAAAGACACTTGATCGGTGAAAAGGTGTTCTCTTCATTGGCTGGAACAAAAACCTGCACCCAATGGGGCCCTTTAGTGGATCAGTTTGGCCACTGTTGTAGAGCAGTCTCTTCTGTGAGATTGAGATCTAACTTTGTAGCAGTAGAGCACAGTCAGTAAGTGAAGTAAGTCCACGTAACCATATTTCTATTATTGCACCACAGAATTTCATTGTCCTCTAGTTCGTGATGTGCTGATGACGCTTCATGAAACAGCGTCCTGATTGTCAGTGTTCAATAGATGGCGCTGATGGTTTTAAAAAGATGTGAGGTTTCATTTCATTCACTGAGGTTGTTAGAATCCAAAGATTTCTGAGCAGAGAGTGCCCTCTAGTGGCCTCTGAAAATGAGGACATTGATTCATGAAGCCTCATAAGCCTATCTGCAACATCAGTAGATTGTTGCGTACATAATATTGAGTACGAGCACATAAATGCACACACACCCACCTATTGTATAAACAAGTAGAACAAGAACCAAATATGCTTCCAATGGAGATGTCTCTTTGGCACCTGGCATTTGAACACAAAAAAGTTGTTGTTCTTGTTGACACGCCAGAGTGAGACATGAAAATGGCATCAGTTGTTTCAGAGCACTAACCATTACTCTTAGTCAATAAAGACTAACAGCATATAACTTGATCAAAAAATTCTTCACTTAACACTGAACCGCCAATGATGTCTCCCCATTTATTTAAGTTCTGCATTACCTGAGGTGTTTCGAAGTGAAACAATTGAATGACAAATCCTCCAAAATATTATTGGACCCAAATGGTTATATCTGAAACATGACCGAAATGTAATAGTTTCTTCGTTGTCCCATTACCAGCAGTTCACTTTAGTACATGAACACTGACTATTACAAAACCTCTGCGGCGGAGCTTCATTGAAGACTCAGAAAACTGCTTTCCAACAGTTTCCTAACATTGCTTTCCTGGCTGGTGGCCAGCACTGAAGACTTTCAGGTACTGTTAAGAGGTTCCATTCCCACCGGCGATGCCCACACTCTTTCCAAAACAAGTGTTAGTTTGGGAGTCCCAGTTGTCTTACATGGGCAGGATGAGTCTCAGTGATTGTCTTTGCGCTGGGTTTCTAGGTCAATAACTAACCACCATTCCAGAGGATGGAGCTGAATTTTGAAACAGTCAATAAATACTTTGATTTTCAGTGTGGCCAAAACAAAACCCGACCTTCTTCTTGTCAAGGCAAAATCTCTCTCTTCCGTGCCGTAATGTTTAGCCTACAGATCAACAGTATGTCCTCTAGGTAGGTGAGAAGAGTCAGGCAGCTGAGAAAATGGTTCAGATTAAAACCAGGTAATGGCACATTTGCTGAGCCTTTTGTCGGAGCCGCGCATGCAATTTAAGGGGCTGCAGGATGAGTTAATATTTCATTGCACGCCAGGGAATGGGAATAGAGAGGTGGTGAGGGAAAAAAAATGCATATGTCCCATTTCGCAATCTGATTCGTCTCAGCAAATCAGTTGGAGACGGTGCTGTTCTGTAATGAACTCTCAAAGTCTATTCTAAGCATCTTGCTGTTATGCATCCGTCTGCTTTAACACCTAGCAAATAGAATATATTACGGTTGCTGTCTCTTTATATTTTTGGTCGGAATGCAGAGCCTGATCTATTTTTTTCTCTCCCTCTCTCTCCCTTTAAACCTTCATCCTGAAGGACCACAGCTCCTCATCCATACTCAGTGCGGTCATATTGTTAGGCATGTGCTTATCGAGACAGTTGGGGATGCAACATTCCGCTCGACAAGTATAGTGGAACGTGGTTTTACGGAAATATAAATTGCATGCTTGTGCGTTTACTTAGCGTCTGTGAGGGTGGGAAGGTTGCCGAGGCAATCTGAGATTCTGGGTTTATTGCCCTGCGAGCTCATTTGTTTGTATTTTATACCTCATTTAGACTGAGACGATCCAGCTAGCCATTACGGCTGCGGGTGACCTACTTTCGCAGCAGTGTGACATTCTCCCTGTAATATTATAACGTCCTCCTTTTAATACATTACTTTTGAGCAAACGTGCGGCACAGCACAGTGTGGTTGAAAGGAATATACTGACAAACTAGTTCAAAGAGGAAATACAAGCCCCGCTATTTCTCTCCCATGGTCTCTACTCTGTCCCTTCAGGCACCGATACGCAGTGAGTTTCCATGTTAGCGCTGCGCTTGACACCATAGTGACAGCACTCTAAACATCAGAAGGACTTAAGCTCATCAGGGCCGTCAGGGATAAACATTTGTTTTTTAAACTTAACTGACCTGCTAATGCGAACACAGAGGGCAAACACATGTGTGTGGCTTCAAAAACTACCTTTGATTTTGGGAGACAGCATCATGACTTATGTTTCTACCATCAGATATTCATTGATGGCCACCGGTTCTCGCTGGATAAGGGCGATACTGCCAAGCTACAGTGACTCGTTTTGTCCGATTGATGTTTTAAATCCACCAGCATACAATCCAGAAGCTACTTCTAGAATCAAGTCTGGCTCCCAACTACTTCTTGGTTTTCCTACTGAGCACGTCCCCCTCTTATCCCTATTTGCATCTGCAGTTCTGGCTGATCAATGTGTTCAAGACACAAACCGGACCGTCATCTGCTTCATTGAAACATCTGATCAAAAGACACAAAATAAACTGTGCTAACTTCCTGCACACAAATAATGACTGGGGTCTTCCAAGAGAATTCCCCCCAGAAGGCGTTGTCCTAGTAGCCACGGGTCAAACAGGGTCACTTCCCTCTTTGTCTTATCTTACCTTATTTTATCCCATATTAACTTAAGGCAGTGAGACATGAAATCCTTGTCATGGTTAGAGTGAACGTTTCTCCCATCTTTTTTTTTTTTTTTTACCTCTCATTCAAGGTCCTCTACAGCTATCAAGGACATTGGTGTCCTGAAAGAAAGGCTCCTGAGTGCAATGCGCTCTTTCATCCAACAAAAGTGGCATCTCACTGAGGCACAGGTCTGCACTATCCTTGGTGCACTGGACAGCATCAACCACATTGTCATTGCGGGGCACAGAAAAGTAAAGCTCAAAGTGAGCTGTGTTTACTTGAAATGATGAGACACGAGGAACAGCAGCATTACACCATTGATCTTTCATGTCCTGTGATCTATGTTCTTTCCTTCAGTCATGTTGACAAACACCCTGTTTGGATAGCCACATGTCTTCTGAGCCTCGTCCAATGTTCTGCTTGTTTTCTCTTTCTTCCACGGTTTTGGTTCAGAGTTCGATTACTTTGTGTTTTCGCCTGAATAAGTGCGGTATTGTGTAGTGTTAATGTTGATACCAAAAATATATAAAATCATATTTGTGCCAAGACGGCACGAGTCCCTGAAGAAAGATTACGACCAATGCCAGACGGGACCCAGGTGTGCTGAGACTGAACCCTCTGGCTGTAAAGTTGTTGCTGAATGCACTGTTTTGCTCATACTTTTAGTTTTGGTTTTCGGTAACTCCAAAGGTAGCATAGCAAGTATTGTGATAGTGCTTACCAATGGGCACTTGTGAAGTGTTTTTGGAGTGTAAAATGCATCGTTCCAAGCTACGCAGTCCTCGTAGTCCTAATGGTTTTCCCTCCTCCAGGTGCATATGTGAGTGAATACACTGTTCCAGTCCAGGTGCTGAGGGAGCAGGTGGGCAGAGGCACGACTGCCAAGGGACCCCAGAGGCCGGGGAGGCTTAGTGGGTCATCGTAGGTAGGGTGGTGCAGCTCAATCATCCCCTTACCCTAAGGGCAGCTTGGAGCTATGCAGCTGTGAAAAGACTTGGGTTCAAGGAAATCCAGTCTATATGCAAAGCATTGCCATGCAGCCTGCAGTGTGTTCTTAATAAATACAAAAATCTACTTCATTAGGAAGACAAATATAGACCCGCTGTATTTTACGCTCAAAACATTTATCACGTTTATTATTCCTCTCACCTTCTCTGCAGGATTTTTCTTTTTTCCCGAGTGTTAATTACACTCTGCATTCCATGCATGTTCTCTCCTTCAATTCACCACTGCAAGCTGCTGCTACTCGGTTGGGTAGTAGCTGGCCGTGCCATCCATTATTCCCAGGCAGGAGTGCATTAAAGATTCATCTCTGCAGCTCACCCTCAAAGGAAAGACTATGACCCCTGGTAGAGCTGCTGAATTATGGAGACCGGCAATAAACTTGTTTGCCTTTGATGTCATTCTTAGGGTTCTCCTTCCGAGGCTCAGACGCAGGGAAAACATAGGACTAGACACAAGCAAAAACAAACTATCCCAATGCGCTTGTTGGATGAGTCAATGCCGAACTGTTCATGAAATGAAATGAATTACTGCATCAAATAGGTTTTCTCGATGTGCGCAAGCATGTGCGTGTCTGGAATAAATAAGAAAACATGGTCTTTGGATTCCTAGTAGAGTAGCATGCGCTGAAGTCATAGTGGACTGTGAAAGAGGGTTTTCGTTATGATATGTTTATTATTCAGCCGAATACTGTATATAACACCATCAAAATTGCCCTCAAATTTTGCAGATTTTTCTTGTCCATAGATGTGAAATCATTTTGCAGATTTTTCAGCAGAATTCTCAAAGTCATAGGTTTTAATTTTCGACACTGATGAAACGTGACAACCAGAGCGCCCTGGACTCTCTCCTCTGCTCTCCCCTAATGTCCATAAACGCAAACAGATGTCACTTTGACCAAAAAAAAATATTTTAAAAGCCCTCAGTCAAATGCTCAGACGATGATGTCGGCAGAACAAGTGACGGTCTCCCAATATTCATTTTAATTCCAGGCATCTGCCCCTGCGTGCTGCTCACGGCTTCCAAGCCCAGCTGCAGTGGACGAAACACATTTACTCAAACATGAACATTGTTTATATTTAATCGGTGTCGAGTTGTGGGTTCTGCTCAAAATGGCTGTCATTTGTCATGTATTAATAATTCATCTGCGAACATGCAAATAGGAAATCGGAGAGCTCACGCACCTCAAGTGGATGATACAAAAGCAGTTGCTCACTTGATCTGAATACTCACGCTGATGCTTTTAGTTGTGCCGGCTGCTGCTGTGTGTAGTGAAGTATTTACTGTTGATGGGTGATGTCCTGGTTACTGTAATAGATGCACTGAGGAAAACACTAATCTTATTCATCTGGGTTAAATCGTTGAGGCAGGTTACGGGGCGCACAGGCGCAATAATGGAAAAAGCTCCCGGGAAATATTGAAGATGCCCAAGAAAACATTTCTGGATTCTGACCCGACACCATGTCTGATCTCGTCGCTCTTTGTGGCTCAGGTTCCTCGGGTAAAAACTCACTTGGATCAGCTACAGGACAAGTGGTTGATACTCTAGCAGGGGAAGATGTACAACTCCCTTCCAAACTGTATTCAAGCATGGAGTCACATGCAGTGATGGGCTGATGAGGCTTCATGAAACAGTGCCATTATTTTCTGATTTCAGTAGATGGCACTTTCAGGTTAAAAATGATGTGAGGTTTCATTGAAGTGATTGTTCAAATCCAAAGTTTTAGTGCAGAGAGTGGCATCTAGTGGGCTCTGAAAATGAAGAGAGTTTCATGAAGCCTCATAAGACGCTCACTAGTCACATGCACCACATTATCCAATCTGATGTGTAAACCAAAACATTCAAGGTGAAGGAGAGTAACAGAGTAAAAACTTGAGGATAGAAGCAGAAAAAAGTGTTCCAGTGAAGCAAAGATTTCAAAGAAAATAAAAATAATAAAGCAGCAAAAAATGCCCAAGATTTGCCTTTTACAGTAAGGATAGCACACATTTATAGACCCGTGAACAATGTTTAGACAGTCACAATTCCCAACACGTATCTCCGCCTTTCAGTTCCAATGTCTAATAAAAGAAAAATATCAAAAGACGAAAGGAAAAATAACATTTCAAAAAAGAAGAAACTCATAGCTAAATAATATATATAAAAATATATGAAAAATATAAATGTCTAACATTTTACTAAATAAAATGATAAACAAAATGAATGTCTCATAATATGATGGACTGATAAATAAAATTTAATTCATTTACAGTTGTTTATTTATGCACACAAAGTACAGTAGTAGATGTTGAACAAATAAATAAAAATATATTGTAGAGTTGTGACCTGACACATAATAAATGACAATACTGTGATAGGTGAAGGTTTTGTTTTCGTACACAGGATGGAGTTGTCCTCTCGTTTTTGGACCTGACTTTAAACATGGACTGACCCGGACCATATTTCTTGCGAGACACTGAGAAGGACACAGCCGTGAAAGATGACGCTACACAGCATTTTGCTCAACCGCGCTCTTCACTTGTGTTGTTGATTAATTTGTAGACATTCATACAAAGATTCCAAGTTCATGGCAACAAAAAACAGGAACTCCGTGTTGATTAATGAGGTGTGCCCGGCTGTCAGCGTTCTCGGAGCGAAAGCTTTTCCCAGGAGACGCCAACATGGAAAAAGCTCGACACACACACACACACACATGTACCGGCGGAGCACGACTAACTCCCTGTGGAGATGCTTGCCAGTCTGCTGAAAGAGCCGGTGTTGACAAGAGACCATTAATGCTGCGCTTTTGCAATGCTGAGTGCTGCACAGGTATTTTGAAAAGGGCTGGGCAACGCTCTTCCGTGCCATGAATCCTAAAAGGGAAGTTCAAGGGCGGGTGCTTGTTCGAAGGTCGCGAGGTGAGAAGGCAGGTCATTGGCGAAGGGACTGGCAGAGAAAGGGCAGCAGCATGGTGTGACAACGGAAGTGTAAGCAACATATGTTTCTTTTCGCTTCACAAAGAACAAGGTGATAATAACACCCGGGGTATGAAAGTGTTTTTATTCTGCAGTGTACCTTTTTGAAGGTGAGCGCGTGTCGCGCACATAAGCATGAAGGCACATAACAAATTATCTTAATCATATAATGAGTAGCAGTGTGCCCTCGGATTAAATGTGCCGCAATAAATGATGTGTGGCTTATTCATTCTATTCCCTGGGCGACCGTGCTCCACCATAACTTATCCCCATCGAACCATATAAAACTAGAACAGATGCAAGTTGACGGCCTGTCTGACTTGAATGAGAAATTCTCTTTTGAATCACGTCGAATTTATCACCCAGTTCTGCGCAATGAATGTTTGCGTATTTAGAGGGTGCATATCCATCACTAATGTGATTGTGACTGAGGAAACTGTGTCGAGGCAGGTCGGCACGATTGATTTTACCTGGGAGGAGCGACGCCGCAGTCTGCAATGATTTGCTACAAGATGTAATGCGGCATGAAGAAAGTTGTGCTTTGGACAAGCACAGCCTTGGACACGTGAAGAGGGAGGGATTGCAGACGTGGGACAAGGGATGTTGGATAGAGATTGCACGAAGAAGAGAGCCATTGAAGTACATGGATGCAGTGGAGGCAACCCCTGATCGGAAATTCCGATAAAAGAGCCTGGGGAATGGCATTTGCCATCCATCTGACCACAAACACAAGTAACAGCAGAAGATTTTCAAAGAAGCCAGAATGGTTTATTTTATTTTATTTTATTTTATTTTATTTTTACTTCTATGATTATTTTATTTTAGTTACTTCTATTGTGAATTTATGTATTTATTTATTTTATTATTGTTTGTTTTTGTCTATCATTGCACAATGTATCAAAGCACTTTCCTAGCTGGTGGGAACCTGACTGAATGTTGACAATAAAGCTGATTCTGATTCTAATCAAAGCTGAGGTAGAGTAGCGACCAAAACAAAAAGAGAGACAGGGCTACAGTAGCTGGTAACTTGGGCTCTCAGGTGAACTGTTCACCGGTCTCTTAGCGTGTCACTGAAAACGACAGTGAGAAAAAAAAAAAAAGTTGCTCCCATTGCGCAACAGTGCAGCAGTCTGTCACTGAGGAAAAATTGAGTTGAGTTGAAGATTACTTTAACAGGCATTTGTCTCCACGCTACAAACATCATTGAAATGCTTCATGGTTAAATGTTAAACAACTTGTGCTGTCATCTCCTCTATATAATGTGCTATGAGCTGGAAGATTAACTTCATTTGCACGTTCGTAAAGACGACTGACTAATGAACCCAGCACAACATACATCCCTATGTGTTGCCATTGTAATGGCGTGCTGTCAGTGAGTGATGTTTGCGACTCAGACATGCATGTTTGTATTCACTTAGATTGATCTGTTTAAACACACACATGTATTTTGTTGGAACCACTCACTGACACCACGATTTCCCCAGCCTCGCTGCCTAAACACAACTATCCAAAACACATGGCTAACCTTAACCGGGACTCTGAACCAAACTGAAACCCAATGATATGAACCCAGTTATTTTGACGTTCTAACCTTCAAAACCCTATGTGGACTAGCCAAAGTGTCCTCACAAAGCAAATGTCCTGTCATGTTAGGGTTAGGGTTAGTTTTAATACACACACACACACACACACACACACACACACACACACACACACACACACACACACACACACAGTTTTAATACACACACACACACACAGTTTTAATACACACACACACACACACACACACACACACAGTTCTAATACACACACACACACACACACACACACACACACACACACACACACACAGTTCTAATACACACACACACACACACACACCAGCCCACACATACAGTACATGCAGTATCTTCTTAGTGAGGGCTGTCATTGACCTAGATCCACATGATGCTTTCCCCAGCCTCTCACCTAACCATCTAAAACAAATGGCTCAACTTAACCTTTACACTTAACCAAACTAAAACCCAATGATAATAACTTATAAGTTATTTTGTAGTTTTAACCCTCAAAATGAGGCTTGACAGTGTCCTCACTTTGCAAAAATGTCCTCACTCTGTAGATTAAAAACTCATTCAGGTTCTCGCAAAGACAGAAGAACAGGAACACACCCAGTCACACACCAAGGCAAAGGCCAACATTTATATAAGGGCACCTCCTCAAACTCAGCCAAAGCGTTTCCTCATCCCCTGTTTGATTAAAAACATGTCCCTGCATCATTTATATTGCTTTTAATAAACTCTCTGTTTGAATCAGCAGTTTGCTTAATGTAATTGGGGTCATGCAGACGTGCAAGTAAATAGAGATGAAACGCCAGTTAAACTGTGCTTAACGTTTACTATAAATGTACCCCGGGTTGCTTTATAAGACGTCAGTTTAACATGTCTTGATGGATTGAGTTTTTACAACATCTTACCACCGCGCCTGTGTGTGTGTGTGTGTGTGTGTGTGCGGACATGCAGCATCGCTCTCAAGGTGAAAAACAAATCAGCAGATGCTTATTTTTATAGCTGGGTTTTCCTGTTGTCCCTGTGCAGCGTTCACAACTAGAAACTATAAAACTGGATCGAGGTTTTCTGGTTTTCAATATGACATTCAGTGTGCTTTTATCTCGGTTTCTCTAAGTGCTTGGCACGCACATGTAAATGGCTGCGGATGCTTCTCCAGAGGGCCGTTCTCTCTCACACCTGTTCCTCCTTCTTTCTTTTTTCAATAGCTGCAGAGAAACTAATAAGCCCACATATTTGATTTTCGCCGGACAACGCTCCCTGACTGGTGCCTTTGATAAACCCATCACCATGGCGATCTGATAGGTGTTGCTGCAGAGCCAGAACAATAATCAACACAGCACCCTGTGAATTATCACACTTACACAAAGCCATAAAATCTGCTCGAGCATCTTGTCAACGTCTTACCAATTTATTTATTATTATTTTTTATGATGATTTGCAACAATCATTTCCAGTCTTTTCACACAGAGAAGATAAATAAGGGCAGATTTCTTGTTCTGCAGGACACTGTGAAAACAGTGTTTCACAATGCTTAGCGTGAAAAATTGTTAATTTATGCACGCTCCGTACCTGTGATGTATTACTCTCTCACAATGGAGTTTTGCAGAATTTATTACGGTCATATTGCATCCGAGCTGCGTTCCCAAATTGTGGTGGTGTCGCTGCTCTGAACAAGGCCTTGAACACACAAACAGTTTTAATAAAGGCCTCCAAAAACGCCGTTTCAGGACATGTCTGCGTCAACACAAGATGTAGTACACAAGAAGCCCAGTAGGTGACGCTGCTCTCTCGAACACTGGAGGATTGTACACCACCTGGGACAACGTTTTTTGGCGAAACTGGACTTTGGTGAGATGTGAACACAAACAAACCAGACTTCCACCCGAAGCTTAGTCCATCTAGGAGGCCTCTAACGTTGGCATGTTCCTACACGGAATTTTGAACCGGCATCCGTGAAAGGCCTATAGGAGGGTTGGATTTCGGGCTAGGATGCTCCCAGCAAGGGGGGAGGGTGATTTTTGACTCTCTGGACAAACAACAATCTCTACTATGACAGTGTATTTGAATCTTAGTCAGCCAAACCGCCATATTCATATGTTACTTTATCGTTTACAATGTGCATTTGAAGACTCGCTGTGTTGGTTGAATGTATCACTGGTGCCATGTATTGTCATGGCAACAGCATCTGCAAAGTTGCAGGGTTAAACTCCAGACTTTCTCAAATGACTCTCCATCCAAATGGCCCTTCTTGTCCGAACTTTCGTCGGACTGTCCTTAAAGGTTGCAGCCGACAAATGACAAGTCGGCAAATGTGTTGCATTACTAGGCTCCCTTTCTGTCAACATCACGCTCAACCGTTCAAAGTCTGATCCGATGATGTGGATGTGTCGGCCACGACAAAATCGGGGGGAAATCGCGCTGATATTGTGCAATCTGACTTGGCCATTGGAGAATTTCGAATTTCACTCTTATGCATATCCAATACACCTAACTGTTGATAGCCATTATCAAGCATAGGGCTGAAGAACTGACAGTCTCTTATATCCCTACAGTATTTAAAGACAAGCTGTTGTTTAAGTATATGCTCTTCATCGTTTCTATTTTTTCATCTCTAAGTACAGAGTCATTCAACAAAGCTTGGCAGATCAGTCTGGCTGATATAAGGATCCATGGCTCCCTAAAGCAGAGAGCGACTTGGCCCTGCTGTAAGAAAAAACAAACACAGAAACATGGCAACTCTTCAGAGCAGAATGCACATAATTTTAGCCAGTGAACACAAACTATTCTAGGTAATCATACACAAACATCACCAGCTGGACTCCAGATACTGCCATGGCTCTTACCGTCTCATGGATTATACATTCGCATTTGTTTGCTATCGATTTAGCGTGGGAAGATAATGTGGGAGCGCAGCCGTGCATGTATATAAAATGTTCCTGATTTGTTTCAAAGTTATCTTGAGCCAAGATGGCAATAGTATTTCAGTAAATGATAGGACAAACCTACAGAGCCCTGGAAGTGACATGCATGTGCTTATTTTTTGGGATATTGCATGCATGACTTCCAATATAACAATTATGTGGAGATAATTTTTATCTGGTGATAATTTGTATCTCAAGATAACAGTTATCTCGAGATAATTTTTATCTCAAGATACAATCGTAAATGTCAGCGCATGCGTAGCTGCCCCTCTGGCAAAGCATTCTGTATACGTCCTTCTGGATCCACTATGTCTCAGGCTTCGTAACTGTTTGTCAGTCAGTGTGTTTTTAAGACTCTGATCAAGTGCCTTCTACTGAGAGTAATACCATATGTGGCTAAGCTATACGTATTACGCGTCCCTGGAAGTGATATGCATGACTTTAGTTTTTTTATCCCCAGATAAAAATGATCTCGAGATACAAATTATCACGAGATAAAAATTTTTTTGAGATAACAGTTATCTTAAGATAAAAATTATGTCAAGATAGCTGTTAAAAAAAATAAAAAAATTAAGTCATGCATGTCAATTCCAATGCGTATTCCTTAGCTGCATATGGTAGTATTTTGAGTAGAAGGCAGAGTGTTACAAACGCATTGACTTGCAGACTGTGAATGACAACGTTGACCAACAGTTATGAAGCCATTGTGGTTAAAGGATGATGTATACAAAATGTTTTGCCAGAGAGGCAGTTAAGCATGTGCTAACATTTACGATTGTATCTTGAGATAAAAATTATCTCGAGATACTAATTCTCACAAGATAAAAAATATCTCAAGATAACTGTTATCTCGGGAAAAAAAAAAAAAAAAAAGTCTTATATGCATATCACATCCCAAAAAATGTCACTTCCAGGCCTCCGTACAAACCCCTTCAACACCCAATTATTTATTGTTGATCAGTAAAAAAATACCACCGTCTCTCGCACGACAGTGAAAGTCCCATAATGAATGGCAACAGCTTCTACCAAATGCTGAAAGTATTCCTCAATAGTGGCTTGTTTACTAAATGAAAATGCAACTATAGCTCAGACAAAGGTGCACCAATAGTGTTTACTGAAATATTCATAGGTGCAGTCTCGCCAATATTTACAGAGCCACTTCAGTAGTCGCTGAGTGAAACTGTAGCTCGTGATTCATGATAGAGGCTGGTTGTATACAGTTCCCTACTTCATGATTACTGTACGTGCTGTTTGTTTTGCCTGCTTGTTTTCTCATGGTATGTATTGGAAGAAGAGTGTTCGATATTCAACCAAGGAAATTACAGCGCACGTTCCCCTTGGGTCAAAAAAAAAAAAGATAATAAAAATGAAGTCCCTTCACAATGGTTATGTGTCATGACACATGGCAGGGAGGGATGCTTTTTCTCCGACTGTTGTTATCCTGCAACAAACCGCTAGGCATCCCATCAAGGATAACATCAGTGAGTAAATATGTGACTTGAAGAGAGAAAACATAATCCTTGAGCTTGACGCTGAAGAGGCTTGATGACTTTGGTTGCTGTGTGAATTTTTTGTGTGAGTGGGGGATGTGAGTTGTCCCCCTGGAGATGCGAAGGGGACATCAGAAAGCAGAGTGGCTGTCATCTTGCATCTGTCCCCTCCATCCCCTTCCCTTGTCATCGACAATTGGATCACATATAATGACTCTCTAAGGGACCCTTTACAGGAATGTGGTCATTACGCAGATATGGTGGGAAAGACGCAAACACCGGTACCAATATGCAACGATATAAAAAAAATCTGCCTCTAGTGCGTGTAATGCAGCGCATCATTTCCCTACCCTCGACCTCTGCCCATTGGAGAAGGAGCAGAGTAGACTATTCAATCAATTTTGGCAGATAAGAAAACGCTATAGCTCATTATTTCCATACAGTGCACCTCTCCCGTCTTAAACATCTGAACTCTGCGTGCTGGGTGTGGCTGAAATTCAGAAAAATTCATGAAGTGTCCGCTCAAGCAAAATAAACACTCTGCTCGAGCATTGATGCCACAGACACCAGGAGTCTGTGGCAGAAGTGGGAATAAAGAGGGATAAAATTGAAAGATATGAAGCAAGTCATCCTCACTCCCATGGCGTAATGCAGGTGGACGTGTGTGCACTATAGTGAAGAAAAAGGCAGCCTGTGACTTGTCACTAAAACGCACTGCTGTTTCATAGACTTTAAATAGCAGTTTGTCACGGTATTAAACATAGAATGAATGGAGCGCCATTCCATAAGTTAGCCTTACTCCAACCTCTGTTGTATGTCATTTAAACTCACAGTTAGTTTTAAAAGCAGCCAAAGATACAAAAGCTGTTTCTAACAACTGGTCAGTAGAGTCCACTAGGGCGTTGCCCCACCGCTCACCAAAGTATGTTGAAGACATTAGAAAATGAATAAAGATAAATGTGTTGCTAAGAAAAATATTATACAGTTAATACGTTGTTCCATTGCATTTAATGTCGAATCATTGATGTCTTCCTGTGTAAGGGCGAACTTATCTCTACCATTTGCTCTAGTCAAAGCCCTGCATTCGCAAAAGCTGGTAGTGCAATACACAGGGCCATGTTCGGGGGCCCTGACTTGCACCCAGAACTGAGTAGGATTTACATATTTCTACTGGCCCGCCTTGCTGCCTTGCCTCACAACTCAGCCGTGGTGTCACATGTGACTGAAAGACAGGTAGTCGCTGGAGTTGGAGACAAAAATAAAAAATGAACGAAGTGTTCACACACTTAAGAATAGTCGGGCTGTCTTTGTCCGATTTTGCTCCTTCCCAACCGGAGATGTCTGGGGTTTGCTCAGAGTGAATTTGTCCCGATCATCAGCTCAGAAAGCAGTTTGGGCAGACAATTCCAAATTTCTAAACCGGTTCAATACTTATGTGAGGCAGAGTTTATCGTTCCAGACTTGAACTGTGACATGTAGCCAATTGAAGTGATCCAACAGAGAAATATCGATGCGAGGGCACTTGCGAGGTACTGTACGATTTCCATTTTGGGAGTTGCTTTTTCCACTCGTGATAATCTTCCCATTTTTCAAGACATGACGTGACATTCCTGGCTTGGAAAACAAGCTTCGCAATTGGTACTGGGTCAGAATGGTTTTGCTCGTGCTGTGATTACCAGGACACCACCATAAACATACCGATCAAAACCAGATGTTTTATGTTTGAAAGTCCTCATCTGTACTTTGTTTTTCACTCATACTTGATAACTTATCACTTAATCTCACTCTAGAAGAGAAACAATTTGTAAAACTGCAAAAAGACGTGACGGAAGACATTGCTATAAATAAGTCGGGAAATGAGTCTGCTCCAGAAATCTGACACAAGTGTGCACAAAACATGTGGGTGCTATACCCACTAACTTAGATGTTGGGCAGACACCGATGGTAGCATTCTGTTTTGCACCAGCGTTGAACTCTGACCCCAGGCAATTGATGTAAGTGGTATGAGGACTGATATAAAGCTGTCGGGCTTGCTGCTCATCAACAGGCGAGCACTCCACAATTAAAGGATTTCACTGCTACGGTCTCGTGGCCCATCCACTAATCCTGGCTGTTATTAGAAAGGTCACCGACTGTAGGACACACAGTGGTGCTGAACAGGTGCCATTTGTTGGATACAAAACCTTTTTTAAATCCGTGTCTGTGTTTCGGGGTTGGTAGCGTGACAAAGATAGATAGATAGATAGATAGATAGACAGACAGACAGACAGACAGATAGATAGATAGATAGATAGATAGATAGATACTTTCACGCTTTGATAGATAGATAGATAGATAGACAGACAGATAGATAGATAGACAGACAGACCAACCGACCGACCGACCGACCGACCAACCGACAGACAGACAGACAGACAGACAGACAGACAGACAGACAGACAGACAGGTAGATAGATAGATAGATAGATAGATAGATAGATAGATAAATAGATAGATAGATACTTTCACGCTTTGATAGATAGATAGATAGATAGACAGACAGACCAACCGACCGACCGACCGACCGACAGACAGACAGACAGACAGACAGACAGGTAGATAGATAGATAGATAGATAGATAGATAGAAACAGACAGACAGACAGACAGACAGACAGATAGATAGATAGATAGATAGATAGATAGATAGATAGATAGATAGATAGATAGATAGATAGATAGATAGATAGATAGATAGATAGATAGGTTTATTAGCAGGTTTCTGGTTTGTGTGTATGCATTACTTCTGCTTCAAGCTTTGTAGCGATCGTCATTCATCTTCTCACTCAAGCTCCTTTCAACTGTTGCTGAAAAGTTGCAGCTTGCGCCTCCAGCAATGCCGTGCCACTTGCACTTGAGTTTTATAGTCTTGCTTTTATTATACACCTCCCCATAAGGCAGCCCTCGGAGATGATGACACCCCAGACACCTATTTAAAGGGCTTGGCACGCTGCAGATGACGGAGGCAGGGCAGTAGCATGTTGTCAACTGCAGGCCCGGTCACTCTTTATGGGCTGTTTGAGCTCTTGATCCGCAGGGACGGTCCTGCTGCGCGGGCGCAACATAACGCCCCAGTGGCAGACGGCAAAATGAACAAAAATAAATCCTAATGAACCTTTTAAGGCCCTGTGTCCGTCCGCTGGCTATAAGCAGCATGTGTAAGGAGATAATGTGCGGGGACAAGGGGAGAAGTGGTCTGCCAGAAGAGACAATGAGAACGGACGTACCCGCTGTCGCTGCTTGCTAAAATCTGCTGATCATCCGCTGAGGTGACACACGCTGAAGAGGTGAAAGGATGCGAGTCCAATCCTCAGAGAGCAAGTCGGAGTGGGTCTAAGCACAGAGTCGCCAAAATCTCGCCCTCCTTTTAATGATCATTGAATCAAAGCAAAACAAGATTTATCGCCCGTCCAAATAAATGAATGAAAGCCTCTTTATTCTCTTTGTGCGGCCGGGAGCGAAACACACTTCCTGTATTGACTGTGTTCTCAAATGTCGCATCAGTAATGTAGCTCTTTATCTATTGTTACAGCGTCAGTGTTACTTTGTGTTTTATTGTCAGGGCAGAGAGAAAGAACACGTCCAAAGCAGAGGTGTTAGAAAGTAATGATTTTCTGTACGTTTTAATGGAACTCATGATGAGGAAATCCTGCATTTGGCAGGAAAACTTTTTTTGAAGGACACAACAGGCGATGCTGAGCGCCACAAGTCATGAAAGCCTTCAGTTCGCCATCTGTCATTTAAAGTTAACCTAGCAGCACCAGGTTCTGTCGGAATAATGTAGGCTTTTGAGGGGTTCCTGGTTTTCAATTCAGCATTTGACTCCGTCAGATTACCCACTCAAATTGAAATCCCCTACCTGTCATCCTCCTGGCTCCTCTGGAATTCCACCCTTGACACTGAGGTAGCTATTATCTCCGCCAGTTTTCCACCGACAGACATGATACCCAGATAATTATATATATTAGCATAATTTCATTCTCAGTCCAGCCCCCTGTCTTTTGCGGAACAAAACAAGTCCAGTGGTATTTAGATTTCATCAAATAAAATCTTCTGGCTAGACCCCAACCCTCGTGGGAAAATGAATTAAGTCCTATTTTCCTTCAATTGTTACCTCTCTATTGCTTTCTCACTTCATTGCATGACAGAATCTTTTCATCAGGCGAGAACAGTGAGGGGGGGGAACAGTGGCAGCTTCACCTCAGGCGCACTCCTGCCACCTCTCTCAGCGAACATGTGGACGGCCTCATTGAAAGGGGGCACACACAAGAGGCTGCGGAGGGGATAGGTAATTTCTGCTGTCTCACCTCACCGCTTTCTTCATTCTCCTTTGATTAGCTCCAATAATGTATCTCAGACTTTCTCAGCTGTTGAAAGGAGCAAGGATGGAGAGTAAATGTGAAGTCGAGCGGAGGGTGGGTGTTGAAGATGTCCCCTCCCTCACTGATCTTCCAAACCATTAATCTCGCTGGAGATTCTGTAAGAAATTGTTTCTTTCTATGTAGACAACATGAGAAATATTGTCAGACTTTGGTCATCTGGATTAGCTTTAGGAAATGTAACTTCTTGAATATGTGTGTGTTTCATCTGAGATATATGATCGGATCATTGAGGACATGAAAATGTTTTGAGCTTTGGTTTGGATGTTCGCATTGACATTGACTATAAAAAACAAGTATGACAGTGGGACATCTCACGCGGAGAACGACCTTGAGACCCAGACAGTGCATACAAGAGGAGAGGAAAGGCAGTCTGTTAGAGATCGTGGTACGTAGTGAATGGGGAAGCGGTTCATGGATGTGCGAATTGAGATGGGCGGTAGTCGAGTTGTGACAGACAATTTTTTGCAGCTGCACAGATCCCTAGTGGTGCTTGAGCACCAGCCCTTCATCCCTGCATGAGAAAAGTGACCCTTCCAAAGTCGAGGACAGATGTGACTCGACAACTTTTCACTTTAATGTCAATTCAGTATGCACTCAGCTGGTGACAAATCTTATGCAAAAGCGCTCTAAATGCTGCAGATGAAGAACAGATTTTTTTTTTTCTGAAATATACTCTTTAAAGTTGATTATTTCAGTAAAGAACAATAATAGATTTTTGTGACGTGTGTCCTTTCTTTTGGCCTGAGCACCAGCCCTGCCAAGACGTCGATTGCTGGTTGTTCATTTCATCCGTATTTCTGCGAGTTTCCACAAATCTTACTGATGGCAGTACCACCATAAACCGTGGGGGGCAGTGTTGCTGTTACTATCCGATTCGTAGCTCTAATGAGACACGAAGAAGACATAACAATGAAAATTCTCCACCAGTCGCAAAATATTTAGCCGCCTCACCGACGACTGAGTCCTACACCGCTGCCTCTGTTTCTTTTTTTTATGCAAGAGGTTGGTTATAAATACTTCTTCCACAGTTGGCATGTTGGTTTTGGAGTTTCAGTGTGGGCTGCACCCCCATTGGATATATTGGTGAACAGCAATAGCAATGCATGGAAGGACAGGTACAATTTCGTATGTAAATGGACGATAGCTGGGCCTTAAGACAACCACTCGCAACCACTCTAGTTGACTTTAACTTAAAGATTGCTGCATTATATTTCCAACAATTACTATTAAAACAGGAGAGATGGAAAGTGCGTATGGCAGTTATAAAAAGTGGGGGGAAGGTTTCTTGTCTTGCTCAAGGGGTTGCCATCCGCCCACATCCCCCCCTCAACTTGAGTACTGGTGATGGGAGGTGGAGGAGGCTGACTTGTGGCTCCAGCTGAGGCTGTCGACAAAGTAGGAAAAGAAGAAGTGATATATATCTATATAAGTATGTTCAAAACATGATACTCTATGGGATGAGAGGAAGAGATGGAGAGAATGGAGTAGAAACAGGACAAATAAAATACAACCACATCAACAAAGGTAGTTCACAAGAATAAAAATATGGAACAAAAGCTGCCGTGCAAACCAGGTAAAATACAAAATGATAGTTTGAAATGAAATAAAAATGAAAAGCGACAGCTGGACCGCCAGTCCTCCAATAACTAGCTCTTCCACAGAAACCACAATCATTGTCATTAAATACATATACATACTTATTACAGTGTCATGTTGATTTAGTCAAACAAGAAGATGTGTTTATGCTACAATATAATACATAAAATGAAGTCAAACATACTGCCATATGCTCTGGCTCATTGACAGTCACCGCTCAATTCCAGATTGTTTTGTGTATTCTACCGTGGGAGGTGTGGAGTGACGGTTTGACGTCTTAGTTGTGAGACAACGCTCAAAATTATTTGCATTACTGTCATGTAAATTATATTTAATTGCCCAGCAAAAACTTTATTATCATTTACGAATGCAACTCCATGCCAAGTCAGCTCAGAATGACTGGTATATAATCATCGCAGCTATAATACCGAGTCAGCAGGAGAGCAGCATATACTAACAAACTAGGCAGCAATTTTTAGAAAAAGTTTTGCAGCTAATTCTCTACAAAATGACCTCCCGTCTCAGTGCTACACACGCGGCTAACTGACAAAAGACATTTGAAACCTTGTGTTTCTGTGTTGTTCAATTCGACGTGTCACTTCGCAGCATGACAAGCAAAAAGACGGGGTAAAGAGATTCAAGTCCGATGACTGGAGGACAATATGTACTAAAACACATTTGACACGCACGATGTCCACAGGACAGAACGTGGATGTCAGGCACTGCCTCTTTCCCTTAGCTCACACAAAAGCTTGTGACATGTTCATTAAGCAGCAGGGATCCCATTACTGTGCTCTACGGCGTCTTCGTCACAATGCTCGCACATAATTAGTTACACATGCAGCCTCAGGAATACGAATTGTTGCTCTCCTGCCCTCACCGCTCTTCCACCGTTATTTATAGCCCCTAACATAAGCCTCTTTTGCTGTCATTTATTTGCTCTGCAGGTGGCACCACACTTTAGTCTGTCAAAGTTGTTTGGGACCAAATCTTTCAAATTAGAATTGAAGTGATCCCGCTGCGAGCCTTAAAACTGCGAAAACAAAAGTGTCAGATGACGATCGGGAAAGGTGTTGGGAAAGCTGCGAGGGTCGACGCGAGCAATCATGAGAAACAAAAGTTGCACTTGGATGTCCCCCGAGTCCTTTTATTACCGAATTACGTTCACGCGTTCATGGCTGACGGCTCATTCAAAACCCATCACTGCTGTTAGTGGATAATTGTGTACCTGACCTTTAGCTCTTGCCGCGTGAGTTTAGGCAGCAGAAGCTAGGATCCGTTGTTTAGCACGTGTCATGTCTGCGCTTTGTTTGACTGTTTTGTCATTGGCTGTTCCATGTTTTCTCATACTTTTATTTTGGTTACTTCCGGTTGTTCTTGCGTTTCCTTTTCCTTCTTTCCCTCCAGCTTTCCGAGCGGTACAGCTGGCGTGCATTCAAGGCTTCCACGGATATCAACCCCTCGACGCCAGATTGTGTCGCCAGATGGTTTCTTCACGTTCCTCATGGTAAACTCTTCCAAGACTATAAACTCTCTTGTTGCATTCCCTCCAATTCTCTAAACCCTGTGCGCGCTTGAATTCCATTTCAGCCTTAGTTCCTTGTTCTTCCCTGCTCCGTTTCTGTTTCACCTTCCTCCGTTGCTATTTTACCCGCATGTGAGCGTAGAGCTCACTTTTCATTTCTCATTGACATTGTTATATCCTCGTGTGTGTGTTTTCCACCACCTTGTGACTTATCTTCGAGTGTGTTTGCGTTCTCAGCTTGTATCTAATTCGCCTTCTTTCTGTTTCAGGTTCTTCCCCAGCCCTTAGGTGTAGTTCCCGGTCCACATTCGGGTTCCGGCGCCTTTTGTTCCCCTTACTTGTTCAACTGTATATTATCTTGTTATTGTTTATTAAATTCTTAAATTACTCTCACCTTCTGTTGACTAGTACACTTTGCACTTGGGTCCAACCTTGAGTAGCCATGACACCTTTAGCTCCTGCCACATGAGTTTAGGCAGCAGAAGCTAGGATCCAGTATTTAGCAGAGACCAAATGTTTGCCACGATTGCCCTGAAATGAGGCAATGCCTATCAGGTATTCTTCACTGGTCCCACTTTGATTCCACAAGTGATTCGCAAAATCTGTGGAGAAATTTCAGGCTTGAAATGAAATGAAAGGTGAAACAAGAGAAGTTCTTTTGAAGCTACCTGCTATGTGGGTTTCTGACATAAAGACCAATCTAGTCTGTCTGTGCAAGCAAACAGAGGCGTCAATATTTTCTTATGTCAACTTTGTGCTATTTTGTTGCTGTGATTTATAGAACTGAGGTGAAAGCAGAGATCCGACGGTCCCTGAAGATCACGTCTATTTTTCTGACAGCGCACAGGAATGATTTCCTCAGATAACGGCCCAGATGAACCAGAACAGAGCGGATAGCTTGGGGCTAGTGATCCATTTTTAAATCAACTTGTACAAACATGTTCCAACTGTGCTTCATAAGTCATTGAGTGGAACAACAGAATCCTTGTCTCGATAGCTTGTTTGTTGACATGTAATTAAAGCAATGACAAATGGTCAAAATACAGTGCGGCGGTAAAGTATTTTGATATGCAGACGCTCAGCCAGGTCAATCGATACCAGGATCTCCTGAGAGGGGGGCTGGATGGAGGGTGGCTGTCTGCTTCAATTTGCTGCTGCTGGATAGAACGTAGAGTGTGGGATGGATTTGAGGTGAGAGATCATTTTTGATGGTTATGTAACATGCTAGTTTCTATCTTTTGAGAAAATACTTTTCAAGCTCGTGTGCTCCGATTATATTTCAGAAAATTCTAATACTGCAGATACGGCAGATTTACTTCTGTACAGCATATGAGTTTAATTTGCTCAACTGTCACCCCTCAAAAGCATCATTTTCATTTTCTTCTGCATTCCCTATTAGAGTTGTACCCTAAGCCATATTCATGCGGTCGGCAACTTATGACCAGCGTGACACTCAGTTGCTTCTGTGGGTTCAATGCACCTCAAGTTATGTTAAAACCACTATGTTCTAACTCAATGAAAAAAAAAACTCATTGAGACACTCATAGGTAGTAGTGGGCTTATGGGGCTTCATGAAACAATGTGCTCATTTTCACCGTCCACTAGATGGCACTCTCTACACTAAAATCTTTGGGTTTGGACAGTTACTTCAGTGAAAGCTCACATCATTTTAAGTCGAGAACAGCATCTGCTACTCATAGATCAATGTACCAATTTACCGGTATGTGTTTTTTGATTCCCAATCTCCTGCTTATTTTTTTCACGATGGCAATCTAAAGACTGCAATCGGATGCTTCGGGACACTCTGGAGGACTTCAGGGAGTTGTTTTTGGACTCAGTAAGAAATTTGCCCCATACACACAGCTAGTTACGGGCTGATGAGGCTTCATGAAACAGTGCCCTCACTATAAGTACTCAGTAGATGGCGCTGTTGGTTTAAAAATGATGAGTGGTTGTTAAAATGTCCAAATATTTTAGAGCAGAGAGTGCCATCTAGTGGGCTCTGAAAATGATGACACTGTTTCATGAAGCCTCAGAAGCACATCACTGGACACAGCACAGAAAATAGATCCAGCTTCAATCAATCTGGAACTGAATGATTCAACTAGCAATTACGCACAACTTTTATTTTTAGAGTTTCAAACACTGTGTATGTCAATTTTCCCAGAGTTGAAAAGTAGCCGTTTGAGTTTAAGTTCTTTAAGGATTCTGTGTGCATTCAGACATGAATTATTTTGTCCTGGGGCAGAAAACATCATAAGAAAATTAATGTAATATGATTTGATTTGTTGTTTTCATTTTCAGCAGGCGTTGCTTCGGTTATTATTGGCATTGCGTATTTGATGTGATGGTAGATGTTCACATTACAACAGCCCCACAAGTATCAGATGTAAATAAGCAGACAGAAGAGATGAAGAAACTTAAACACAGTGTTTCCAATGATGAAAGATGTCACAACATGTCCATGCAGTGGCCATGATCTGTGTTCATATTTTGACTGTCGGAGAGTTTTTTAAGGTCTTGTACTTCAAGATCCGAGTGTTTTCACCAGTATGAGCAGAGTAAACACAAATAAATAAGATCATAGATCAAGATTGCTTAAATTGGGCTACTGGTTTTAATTTTAGAATAATAACTATTCTGTGGCCGTATTATGTTTGAAAATACCAGATATCCTTTCATAAAAAAAAAAAAAAAAAAAAAAAACTGAAGTTGAAAAGCAGCCTTTTCCGTATAACCTCACAGGAATTTTAAAAACCTTTTGTAACCACCTAGTTACATTGTAATTACATTTCTGAAGGGTCACAGTTGTAATGACTCAGAGCTGTATTCAGGCAGCATCTGGCAGAGGTTTAAAAACACAATTTTGGTCCAGGGATCTGATCAATCATCAGAGAAAAACAACTCTTCCATTTGTGTCGATGGCGGTTGCAGAGTGATGGATAGCATCTGAGGTGAGTTTGATAGAATTAGATCCATGTAGCACTGCCACAAAACTTCTTCACCGTATCTATCTTCTACTGCTTATACTTTTATGAGCATTGCAGGTTTAGAGATGTAAACAGTAAGTTAAGTTAAGTTGGATTGTGGGAGGAAACTGGAGTGCCATGAGTAAACCCTTGCAAGCACAGGGAAAACATCCAAATTCAACTTAGAAAGGACTGGGGTTGCCCCAAGCTGGAAGACACGTAACCTGAGGTGATAACCAGTGTGCACCTATCGAGTATTTTGCTTTGAAAATGTTGAATTATAAAATATTTTGCCCAATTGGAAATACTAAAATATTAATGTTTGCCCTATATTTCCTCTAAAAATGACTGTATCCAAACAAATCCTTGGCATAAAAAAGACTGGGTTTCTGTCTGACCTCACCCTCTAACTGTAAACAAAATGTCACAAAATAATATGATGATTTACAATATGCTTTATATCTGCTGATATGGATCAAAACGGATTCATCTTCCATGCACCATGCAGTTTCACTGAATTATCATACTGGCAGCATGATAAGCAAACAGTTAGAGGTACTGTAAGCACACGCACCGGGAATGAGGGTTGTTCACCAAGACATGAATATCAGCCCCGCTGGACATATAGTTAGTCACATGACACCACGGACTTGCCAGCATGACCTTCCGTGTAAGATAGTCAAAGTGGAATCAACTCATTAAATGTGGACCGTATCACAGGAAACAAGATCAAGTTCCATAGGATAAAATAAATTCTGAACCAAAGAAACGAAAGAGTCGCGTGGGGGAAAGCACAGTGGGAAGCTGTCAACCTCAGCTTGGGACCCTGCTGATATGTGGCATCTTGTACTGTGTAACATAAAAGAACCTTTTTATGTTCCGCTTTTATTCGATGTCAGGAATTTGTTTCCTATACATCGCTGATACTCTTAAATACTGATGCTATTTGTGGTGATAGGAGAAGGTTCACATTTGTGGTGAACGTTCAGTTTTTGAACCATTCTCTATATGTACTAGTGATGGGCTCATGAGGCTTCATGAAACAGTGTCCTCATTTACTGAGCCCACTACATGGCACTCTCTGCTCTACAATCTTTTATCTTTAAAACAATCTTTAAAACAGACTTCAGTGATTCAATTTTTAAACCAACAGCACCATCTATGAGCCTTGAAATTCAGGACACTGTTTCATGAAGCTTCATCACTACTATCCACAAGTAGATTTCTTTTTGGTGTAGAGTTCAAACACAACTGGGTTTCATATTAAGAGAGCAATGAAATGAAGAGCATGGAGGGATATTTTTGTATGGTGCTATGGTGGTTTGTCATACGTGCCACATCCCTAACACTGTAAAGGACACGGAAAACATATCCTCGAGTTTTGTTTTTTTTTTTCTTGGTGTGCACCTGCATTTTCACAACTGAATTTGTTGCATATTGTCAAGACATGAGACAGTCCAGAGCGTTATTAGTTTAAGGCAAACTTCCTGTGTGTGGGGGGCCTGGTTGCAATGTTACAGAAGTTTGAACTTGGAAAACAACCCATTGTCACTCCAATGGCACAATATATTAACATGGGGAAAGTGGACTTCTGCATACTATGTTGACGCTGAAGGTGTGTTTCAATGGAGTAAAGCATTTTCCTAGCCTACCCACGCTACCACATGCTGCGGTAGTGCTTCAGTTGAAAGCCTATAGCGTCATCATGCAACCTTTGGCGTCAACATAGGAAGCAACGTCAATGTCGCTAGTTTCCAGCCATCAAAGGAACTTCACTCTGCTCCTGAAGTTGCGTTCAAAAAAGCAGTCTGCTAAGGGGTAACAAAGAAATATTTCAAGACTGCCGTCTCAGGGCCACCACATCCTTTAGAGGCACAACCGGTTTGGTGAATGGGAACAACCGCGGTGATTAGCTTCTCTTTCAAGTGACTTGTCGTGTTGATGAATATTTCATTCCGAAATGTCATGTAAAATCTGCGCTCTGGTTGGTTAACGTTGCCCCATAAAAATGCCACGTCCCCCACTCCTTTAATGCAGTGTTAAACATTTTTGTGACTCCACTTTGACTCTAAATGTAAATCTGTTGCTGTTGAATCAGTACGTACAGTAAGGGCTATTAGCATGGTGAGACAAAAAACAAGATTTTTGATGCTATTCTTGCAATTTTTTTCTTGAGCTTTGATGTATTACTTGCTTGGCGAAAATGTGGCGATGGCTTGTAACATGACCACTTCAGCATCCTCGGTTGACTGACTCCCATTCCAATTGCTGTGAATGGAAAAAAAAAAACTGTGGTGAGATACTTTCTCATCTTTTGATATAAGGGTATTTTCCACCATTTTCCGGGTCCTGTATTGCCATGGCAACAGTAATGACCACCAAAAGTGAAAGCATTGTATGTGTGATTGGCACATACATTTTTCTATATTCCATGAGTGGGCGCTTCTCATAGTTGGGCTGCATAAATGTATAAAAAGAAATAAACTCCAACCTGGAAATTGCTACCAGACTCAATGCATGTCCTTTTGTATTGTCGTTCTGTTGTCCAACAATAGAACTCTGAACCCAAATATAGAAACCAGAGGTGAAATTTGTATTATTTAAAACATTTAAAGTCACCCATGAATACAGTGTTTCCAGACACTCAAAATACAGATGGTGTTCAAGGGTTTTCCTCAAGCAGGCCATCAATATCCATGTTTACTTGAAGTGGACGCTGCCGTGTCAGACAGCGCTGTTATATCAGCAACATGGACCGTGTTTGGAGAAGGAAGGACAAGCCTCCCTCTCTCTGGAGTCTCGGTCCAGCTGAAAAATGTGATAATTAAAACACGAGGGGCTGCCAGTCTGCATTTGACCGGTACAAGATAACGTCGCTTTAACAAACTAGTCCTGCTCTTATTCCACAGTGATCTCTCGACCCTCCGTCTCGATCTATCATCTCACTTCTCTCTAACAAGTCCTTCTACGGACCCTTGTGTTGGAGGAGATTGAAAGCTGTGTGGATAACTGCATTCATGTGAAGAAACACATGTCATAGCCTGCACATTATCATATCATATATGTCTTTTTAGCTCACTGAACACAGTCTCGCTCCCAGGCTCCCCAGCAGTGTCTAAGACAACAGTGTCACCTATGGGTGGGAATGGAATTCGCACTCTTTCAAACACTGCAGAGGTAAACAAGTATTTTCATATCAACACGACTGTGACATTTTAAATACATTTCAATATTAATAAATATCTACAGTGGTTTATTGTGTGAAGCCTATACAGCCGACATGGAGTTAAAAGAAAAAAAAAATCTTTATTATAATATTATTTCTGGCTCATTATTCCTAACTGTAATTACATCATTATTCCTTAAAGCACTGAAATATTCAATTAAAATGCTAGCGTTAAATGATCATTTGTAGCTGTAATTGACATCTTCCCCCCCGTGGGTCATATGCTATTAAAAATCTGAAGCATTGAAGATGACACTATGATAGGCTGCTAATGAAAGATGGGAGGCCACTGAGGCTGTAATAGACATACCGCTGTTAATAAGCACTTGTCCATTAGAGCATGCAAACTGGACGTCCGCCCTATCTTGTCCGTTTCTTCTGACTGACAGCTTTGACAGCGTCTTCTGTCACACGTGAAGCGTGTATGAATATTTCATCCCATCACTGAGGGTTATAAACATCTTTATGAAAGGATCACTTGTGCTTTGTAACACGCGACAGACGTAAGACTCCGTATGTCTTCGATCAATAACTGAAGCGTTCTTATGACATTATTTCTGTACCACGGGGGAATGTTTTTTGCTGCCTCTTGCAATGTCAAGAGGCTAACTGACAAACAGTTGAGCTGATATGACAGACCTTGATCGATTCACCCTGGAAGCAGTGGATTTCTCATATCGACCGCCAAAAGATGAATACATGGGGTAAGTCAAGTCCCTGCAGGGTTACGTGGGCTTTTTTGTTAGCATTAATAGCAAGCATATATGAATTCATGCTGCAAAAATGTCTTTTTAAGGCTATGTTGTTTGAATTAAACGTGAAATGCCTCCTCATGTTAAATTACATGCCCATCCATCTTCTTCCAGTTCGTCGCGGGGCACAAACAGCCATTCACACCAACTGAAAATGTATAGTCATCAATTTGTATCTTTCTTTACAGTGGGAGGAAACCAGAGTGCCCAGTAAAGAACCTGAAACCAGAGGAGAACATGCATACTCACATGTATAAAGCTGCCTGGCATTGAATACACAACCATCCTGCTATGAGCTTGCTGCACTAAGTGGTTAATGCCAGGTAGATGAAGTATCATGAAACAGTATTGCAGAGTTGATGAAAGTGTCCCAGGTTTTTTTTTAAGTGGTTGTTAAAATCCAAAGATTTTAGGGATGAGAGTGCCATCTGGTGGCCTCTGAAAATCGTTTCATGAAACTAAGATTGTCAGACTTATGAGGAGTGATGGGCTTGTGAGGCTTCATGAAACAGTGTCCACATATTCAGATCCCACTAGATGGCACTCTCATCTCTAAAATCTATGGATTTTAACAACCACTTCAATGACACCTCACATCATTTTTAAACCAACAGCACCGTCTTCAAAGCTTCCAATCCTTCGGTACTGTGTCGTCAGTACAAGCTTCTAGCTGTGAGTTTGCAGCACTAACCACTGCAACACTGTAAAATCATAGCCCTTAATATATTTTGCCTTTTTTCTCCATGAAAACTGATGAGAAAATAAGACATGCATATGAAAGAATTTGTGATGTGTGACTAAATTTTACCTTGAGCAATGTAAGCCTGTTTTAAAAGGAAGAAAGAACAAAAGAAAGTCGAAAGAAAGCGAACATTTGAGTGAGCTCCTAAAAAAAATAACCAACTACATCACCCTACTGCCAACAGATGCCCATTTTGGCATGTAAACCTGTGCAGCCATGCACCTGTCCAAAATTAATCTGTCATGTCTTTAACCACAATGGATGTCACATGATCTCCATGGCACTAGAAGACATAAAATGTGGAATAAAACAAATTTGGCCCTGTATTTGACACTGTACCATCCAGATTCCACCCTTTACTAGTGATGAAACCGTGTCCCTTTTTCAGAGCCCACTAGATGGCACTCTCTGTTTTCACATAAATGATCATTTTAACCCAAAGGTTTTAGAGCAGATAGTGCCATCTAGTGGGCTGTGAAAAAAGGAAGCTGTTTCATGAAGCCTCATATGCCCTCAACTGCCATTCACCCTTCAGAAAATGGTGACAGCGCTTTTTTGGTCTATTGGGTACCAGGCAAGTTGCAGAGTCATGGAGAAATGTGATGTTTTTGGCCAGAACTCTGACCTACTGTGCACTATACCGATATGTCCAAGTGTGGTGACGGATTTACATCACACAGTCCAAGCTGCGGCTGCAAATGTATTTTTGGTGCTGAATGTGAGTTGAAGACAGAATTATTTTGTCATGGCAGTTTTCAGAAATGAAAAGCCAAATTCATGGATTTCAGTTTTCATTAGCATATAGTGAGTTGGAAATGCATTAAAATAAATAAATAAAACACCAATCATGGATCAGTTGAACATCTGGTTACAAAAACTGTTAGGGTTTTGGTTTTGTGCGCTTTTATATTGTTACTTCCCTGTTTCCTGTTTGTTTCCTCACTCCCTCCAGCTTAATGGCAGCGCAGCTGGATCACATTTGGCTGATTACACCAGCGGAGACTTAAACCCTGGAGATCCAGCAGGTTCTGCCACATGATCGTTTGTGTTCGAATGGTCAAGATGGAAGAAAGATGCAGGAAGATAGGGAGCAGATAAAGAACTGAGAGGATGGGACAAGGTCCTCCAACGTTTGTGGTCAGGTGTGGTCAGAAGGCGGATTCTTCGGGGAATAGGTGTGGCTTATTCAAGATCTTGCAGAGGACAAACCACTGTAGGCAATGTGTATCTACTCTACATTCCCCATGAGAACACAAAGACACAGCACCAGCTGACTACAGTGGAACATCCATTTCTTCCTGAAATTGCCGTCATATTTTAATTTCCATTGTACTGTGATTACCACATAAATGTTGATATGTGCGGACTGGAAGGATGCGACAGCAATTCAATTAACTTTATTACTTCATCAGCCCGCTAACTCCCCAGACACCGCCGAAGATATTTGACATACTTTTCTTGAGACTCCTCAACCACTCATCCTATTATGCAGTTCAACCCTGTTCAAAGTCGCAGCAATTATCAACATGTTCAAGCGTCTTTTCCCATGGGGCATTGCAGCGCTTGCAGTGCTGCATATCCTATTCAGATCTGACATCAGAGACGTTATGCTTTACCCGAACTCTAATTGGCATCAAGCAAAAAATAGAACGTGTGAAGTCTCCGTCGTTGTCGAAAAAAAAAAAAAAAAAAGATCAACAATAGATCTGAAGGTGACGAGGTTTACGTAACTTTGGTTTTGGGTTGGCACGTCAGCACGCATATTTGTTGTGTGCTCTTTTCACGTTTGAAATATTAATGTGTGTGGATGTCGACTGAATGTTTCTTATTTATTTTTCCATGTGTTTGTTTTGCTCTTTGGCAACATGGTACAGTACTTACAGTGTACTTTGAGTTGAAGATACCGCACGTTGTGACTGACACAAACGGGACTTGTTATCAGAATCAGAATCAAAATAAAATAAAATAACAAAGGCTGTTCACGAATTCAACAGTCTGACGGCCGAGGGGAAGAAGCTGTTCCTGTGACGGGAGGTTCTGGTCTGGATGGACCGTAGCCTCCTGCCAGAGGGAAGAGGAACAAACAGTCCATGTCCAGGATGAGAAGGGTCGGCTCTGATCCGACCTGCACGTCTCTGGGTCCTGGAGACATACAGGTCCTGAAGAGGTGGCAGGCTGCAGCCGATCACCTTCTCAGCAGAACGTACCATGCGCTGCAGTCTGCTCTTGTCCCTGGAGGTGGCGCTGTTGTACCAGACGGTGATGAAGGAGGTGAGGCAGCAACTTCGTCGGCAGTCATAGTTTTCATGGCTGCCTCAGGAAGAACATTCTTTGCTGGGCCTTATCTTATCTTATCTTATCTGGAAAGAAATCAAATATGTATATGAGCCGGTAGGAAACTTTACCACCACCAAGATTTAGTCATGTTTCATGTAAACACATGTACAAGCTTGCCTCTTTGGCTGTGGTATAAATGGATATGTGCAGCTTCTGGCTCTACTTGTGTTTTTAGAATTATTTAAAACATACTTAATAACGCCTTGGGAATGTTATATAGAGGTCAAACTCTAGTTTAAGCAACAATTCAACTTGCCAGCCACCGTCTATTCCCTCTGCGAGTCTCTTTGGAGCATGTATCATCTGAGGCTTTTCTTGTTGTGTAAATGAGTGTGTCAGAAGGCTAATACCCACCACAGTTGGTGTGTGTCAAGGAAATGTTGTTGGTATGTGGGTGTGAAGTGCGAGCGGGGCAGGTAGCCAACTGCATTGGCATAAGGAAGTCAACTGGATAAAAGCCTGGACAGCTCTCAATGTGTGAGCATACTTTCATTTGGTAATTGAAAGGTTTGGAGCGCTGGTCACACTATAAACACACGTTCCATGGGTGGGTGCCTTGGGATCTGCGGGAAGTTCAATCTTTATTCAACCAAATTAATAGTGGAGCAACATGATAACTCTTTCAAGCCCAGCAGGACTTCAATCCACTCCTCTGGTAGGCTGCCAATTTATGCTACTTTTCAAAATTACAGGACAAAGAGGCTCATCCAATAACTCCAGAGTGCATCTCCTTTTTTAACTTTCTTTTTTTAGGTTTAGGTTGATGTTTTAGCTTGACACTATGCTAGTTACAAATGTTTGTATTGTTCACTGGTTAATGAAAGTGATCTGTTATTTTACTTTGACAATACATGAAACGTTCCCTTACCTTTCGACTGAACTGCAACAGGTTAGGCTTTAAATACCTTATGAAAAGGCAGCATTTTTGTGGATCTACTGCTTTAGAAATATCATCATACTGTTTTTTATTTCTAGTACTGTTTTTATTTCTAGTCGCAGGAACAGTTCTGTTTTGTTGTGAGTATATTGACAAATTATCAGGAAGCAAATGGGGAATAGAAAAGTCGCTGAAAGAAACTACATTATTTGACAAACTAGAAATTGACTGAAGGCAAAATGAAAAATCGACAACATGAGACTCATCCAATAACTCCAGAGTGTATCCCCTTTTTTTACTTTCTTTTTTTAGGTTTAGCTTGATGTTTTAGCTTGTCACTATTCTATTTACAAATGTTTGTATTGTTCACTGGTTAATGAAAGTGATCTGTTATTTTACTTTGACAATACATGAAACGTTCCCTTACCTTTCAACTGAACTGCAACAGGTTAGGCTTTAAATACCTTATGAAAAGGCAGCATTTTTGTGGATCTACTGCTTTAGAAATATCATCATACTGTTTTTTATTTCTAGTACTGTTTTTATTTCTAGTCGCAGGAACAGTTCTGTTTTGTTGTGAGTATATTGACAAATTATCAGGAAGCAAATGGGGAATAGAAAAGTCGCTGAAAGAAACTACATTATTTGACAAACTAGAAATTGACTGAAGGCAAAATGAAAAATCGACAACATGAGACTCATCCAATAACTCCAGAGTGTATCCCCTTTTTTTACTTTCTTTTTTTAGGTTTAGCTTGATGTTTTAGCTTGTCACTATTCTATTTACAAATGTTTGTATTGTTCACTGGTTAATGAAAGTGATCTGTTATTTTACCTTGACAATACATGAAACGTTCGCTTACCTTTCGACTGAACTGCAACAGGTTAGGCTTTAAATACCTTATGAAAAGGCAGCATTTATATGCATGTGCTGCTTTAGAAATATCATCATACTGTTTTTTATTTCTAGTTGCAGGAACAATCCTGTTTTGTTGTGAGTATATTGGCAGATTATCAGGAAGTAAATGGGGAATAGAAAAGTCGCTGAAAGAAACTACATTATTTGACAAACTAGAAATTACTGAAGGCAATATGAAAAATCGACAACATGCCTCTGAGCGCTTAAATAACATGATGCTCAGTTTATGTGGGGCTGTGAATTGCATTGAAAAAGGCATAGAAATTAATGTAAAAAATTACTGAAATCTCTTGAAGTAAGGAAGGCTGAAGTACACAAAGTAAACTAGACCATGGGATGATCCTTTCTAGCTAAATGCAAAGGCCATCCACCCTTCTTCTACGCTATATTACTAAACTACTGGTGAATTAACCACAAGTGTTATCGTCCGCAATTCGCTTTAATGGAAAAATGTGAAACACAAAACGGAAACTAGTAGGGGCAGGATCCTCCTGTACTTTAGTTTTGTACATTACTGACATCCCTACTTCAAGCTTCATTTGATTTCAATTAGTTTTATACTTTGTTTTTTTTCTTCTCGAATTGCAAACTACATGATTTCAGAAGCATCTAGAATGAAGACGTCAGGCGACCAAATGTCAAATGCATCCAACAAAAATGACACATTTCTGTCAACGTAATTTGGATTTGTTTAAATTTCAGGTCTAGAATTCTAAGCGGATGTTTGGCGTGTTCATCGAGATAGGAGCATCCACACATTCACATCAGTTGAAATTCAATAATATCTCATGAATGATTGAAGCAACTTCCCTGGGCAGGGACTGACAGATGAATAGTTGTGAAGGTTAAAATGTAGCGAAAGGTGCTTGAACACACTTGGCAGATTGTCAACTGAGGAATCTCGATCTCCTGGGAGAAATCTCAGGGTCATTGATCTTGTCTTGATGTTGTGATGAAAAGGACTTCTAGAATTCTCCTAGGAGGGTCTGTGAAGAGGCGCAAATCATCCGATCAGGGGTGGTGCGCTGCATCCAAATGTAGGTTTTATAACCTGTAATTGTTATGAGAAAAGGTGGGTGTATGTTGGCAACCGTGAACTATTGGTTAAAGCTTTTACTGCACGCTATCGTGCGCAGTACTTCCTAACCCTAACCCTAACCCAACGTACTTCCTGACAAACTTCACCTTGAACTCAATTTTCAAATTCTCAAAAACCCAATCTTTTAAATGTTTATATTCAGTAAGATTAAGATCTGTTCCAGCCCCCGTATGCCGATCAACTATATCCTCTGAGTGACAGCATGGACTTCACATTATCTTCTGTAAAAGATGAGGTGAGCACCATATGGACCCCCAAGATCCCCAATGTTGATGGTGAGTTGAAAACTTGAGTTCATCCGCCCAAAAAATGAATGTGAACCCTGAAACTCTGCTGAATTGTGGATTGAATCCAAATACTTCCTCGTGAACAATCTCTCGCTGGATGGGAAACTGCAGCGTAAAATGAAAGTAAATCACCAATTGGAAGATGATGCATTGTTCACCTGCTGTGCCCCAAAATAATTGTTTCACACTCCAGCGTGTAGAACAGCTATTATCGCTTTGATGAATTCCAGATTAAAAGCACTCAACAAATGTGTGTTGACGTTTAAACAAACCAAGTGGTGAATTATTTCTGTTTGTGCCTCATATTTTATCTTCTAATTTGGTTCCAGGGGTGAGTCCGGACTGTTCTCCGTGGCCTCCTCTGAGAGAGCCTCAGGTCTGGACCAAAGCTCAGGTGTGGCAGTGGCTGCAGCAGGTCACGGACCAACACCACATCGACAGCGCCAGCTTCCCCTTCCTGAACTTTGACGTGGACGGCCGTCAGCTTTGCAACATGAGCTACCAGGATTTCATCCTTGCCGCTGGAAGCATCGGGCACATCCTCTTCTACAGCATCGCTGACCTCAAATGGAGTGGTGTGACGGAAAGTATGTTCGTGGCGGCTGGGAAACAAAAACAATGATGATTAATCCTAATAAAAAAGCTGTTGTACGGAGCGTCGCGTGGAAGTCCTAATGAAATCTTGTTGAAAAGGTATCACAGAGTTAGTCGAGGGTTGGACAGGCTGTTGGTGTCGAGGGGAAATATTGCTTTAAGCACTGAAATGATGGATTTTTCCTTGCTTGTGCTTGCTTGAGTGAGTTTCTTAACAGAAAACAGAGAGAGCTGAGAGCCACAAAACAAGCAGCTTTTTCAGAACTCTACACACCAGTGGATATAAAGAACTGCTGGTTGGTGTCACAATTTAATGTACATCATTATAAAGGATGTTTCCAGATGGTTATTTCTATATAAAAAGTGCAAATTGAATGCTTTTCACTAAGTCTAAACATTGCCTTACCTCGACAAGAGTGTCGCATTCAATGGAAAGAAAAATGAAACCTGCGATTGTGGCGCAACAGGTTTGACCCAGTTTCTTGGGAAAATGCTATGACAATGAAGTCATTGTTTTAACTGGTCAGATGAACTAGTTTCTGAGAAGAGCCATGAGCATTGCCAAAATACTCAACATCATCATTGAAATTGGCGGTGATGTGACATATCAGGACTTGCAGTGATGAGGAAATAGATTTTCCTGCGAATCAAACAACGTGGCACACACTCTGGAAAAACTGACCCTGTTTAAAAGAGAATTTCATGTTTGGACATTTTTTTAAAAATAAGCGAGTAAATACACCTTCTTTGTCGAAAATTATTCCTTGTTTATTGCTACATTTGTTGGAGAAAGTAGAAGATTTCAAGCTGTCTTTAACTAGCAACAAGGTCAAACAAGACTGCATTGCTTTTAATAGAACATGAATGTTTATAAAGCAAGCAGTCAATGATTTTTTTTTTGTGCATTATTTGCTTACTTTGAAAATGAAACAGTGCAAATTTATTTGTTCTTAACAAAACTAAAACACTTAATTCTTATTATTTTTAGATTGTAATTACCACATACGAATTGATTAAAAGGAATAAAATGGCGGCCATAACGTTTGTATTTTACTTTCTAATAGCGAGAGATCTGCTTTTTGACAATTTCTTCAAATATATTTTATATATTTAAAGAATTTTTCAAAGGTGGAGGTTTTAAAACAGCATAATATAGCAAATATGTAATTTAAAAAATGCAATGTGTTATTAATTAAGTATAAATATTGTCTTTTAAATCATGTTTTATTTTTGTATCTGAAAATATTTTCGTGCTTTAATACTATTATGCAGTATTGCATTATTTTCAATGTTTCCCTCTTTGTGACATTCTGCTTCTTTTTTAGTTATCATTTTCCTAAAGAATGAAATGCACCATTTTACTTGTTTTTAAACACTGTAATGCATTACATCCAACAGCATTATACTGCTCTGGTTTTCTTTCATGCGCATTTCTTTTCTTTAAAAAACATATTTCCAAACATAAGTGATAATTCTGCATGTTTCAACCTCAAGCAGGACCATATCTTGGGAAGTGCTCTGACCTCAGTTTTGCCTGCAATAGTCGCGAGAGAGGTAAAAGCCAGTTTTATTAAGTCAATACATTAACACATCCATTCACCTTGAATTTAACAATATCTATTTTACAGGCCACTGTCATGCAGAGTGTCCAGATATTAGGTTTCCAATTGAAGGTGCAGGAACAGGTATCACCAAGACAGATGTTTGCAGTGCTCCTCATGAACTGCTGACACCAGGTATATCAGCCTATTCCTTACTTCCTGGTGAGTTTTTATTTTTTATTTTATTTTTTTTTTTGAGAGAGAGACAGTCAACTGCTTGTTTTATTCTCAGAGAAAAAAAGATCAAGAAATGTGTCCCATCCCAGTCGTAAAAATCGCAGTAAGAGCTATTTAAAATAAATTCCAGTCCTCCGAACAAAGTGCGTTCTCGCTTTAATCTATTTTATTTCATGAACAGGTCCAAGGGGTGCCCACCTGTGGGAGTTCATCCGAGACATTCTTCTCAACCGCGAGTGTAACCCGGGATTAATTCGATGGGAAGATCGGACAGCAGGAGTTTTCCGCCTTCTCAAATCCGAGGCTGTTGCACAGCTGTGGGGCAAGAAGAAGAATAACTGTCGCATGAACTATGAGAAGCTCAGTCGAGCAATGAGGTTCGTGAACTTTGTTTGTTTTTAATCTCAAATTTTTTAAATAAAACATGACAAAATAATAAAAGAGTAATACACTTTCAACTATGCACTTCACTTAATCTGTAAAATTTTCACCCCTTCATTGACTCTGATTCAGTCACCCTGAACATCATTCTGATAAATCGAGTCTGTTTTTTTTTTTTTTTTCCGCGTAAGTCTCATAAACATTAAGCTATTTAAATTCTCATTGCTCAGCCATCCAAACACTCACAACTTTCAAATTCATTCAAACATGATTGACATAACTGTAACTTTAACAAACTTAATTCAGAGGGTCCTGAACATCATTTTTTCACCAGACGCAAAGGGAATTGAATTCACAATTGCAGTGTACAAGACATTGCCTAGACCAGTCCTTCTCAAATAGTGGAGCGATGCCTAAAAAGTGTCATTTTTTTTTATTATTATTACTTTAAGCAAATTGATGAACTTTAACTCTTTTCTTTTACAGACCAAAACAATGTTGATAAAGTTATTCTTTATTGTAGGTTGATCTATACTACTTTCTTTTTTCTTTACTTTAATTTTAACAAGGATACAATGTTATGCCGAAGTGTACTTATAATAATTTTATAGATAAATTATTCGATTTACAGAGGTGGTGGAGAGTTGAGGGACGCAAAACATTCTACTACTTCCTGGGGGGAGGGGGCGCATACTTACAGTACAACTCTTACTCTAAGACTAAATAAAGTGGCATACGATGCGTAATGCCCAATTCTTCCCATTGTGTTAAAAACAACAAAAAAGTATGTCAGATTTCAAAGGCAGGAGGATAGAAGAGAAGGATTGTACTTCCTCAATACCTGCCTTATCGCAAGCTTCACTGTCCTGTCAGCCAGCAAGCTCTTCACTCATTTTTTACCAGCTGTTTCTCTTACTTCACTCACATGACTTTTGTCAGCTACAAGTGAAAAGGAAAAAGGAGAAATGGAAAGGCTGAGCTGGAGTTATGGTCGTTCCCAGATACTGCTCATGTTATAAGTTATAAACAGGCAGATAACTTCTGGCCAAAATATAAACTTGCTCCTCATGACAGTGTCTTTACTATTGTCTTTTTTAAATGATTAATTTTGGTGTTTCTCACCGGACCTCGAAAATGATATGTATTTGTATTTTAAAATTAATTTCTGTCTTGTACATGTACTCAAGACCCTGGGAATTTGATGTTGATATATTATTGCTTTTTTCTGTAGTCGCTAGTAAATTATCGTCATTAATGTGTGATGTTTAGCAGTATCTGTCTGAGGGGCGAGTTAGCATGGTCCATCTTGCTGCTTTGAAGTTCAACATTCCTGCTTCTTCTTTTTTTCCAGATATTACTACAAGAGAGGCATCCTGGAGCGAGTCGATGGACAAAGACTGGTTTACAAATTTGGCATCAATGCGGAAGGATGGAAGGAGTCGCCGAAGTGATTTTTTTTAAAACTTTTCAATCTTCAATCTTTTTTTTTCCTCTTTGGACCTGGTGTCAAAAGAGCGAGTGTTGAGGACGATGAGTATCAGTCAGTCTGGCTTGAGTCTAAAAGCGCAGGCTGTGACATACTCACCACACTCATTGTAAAATGAGTGGTAAAGTTCAACCTCTCAAACGCAGGGTTTTGTTTGTTTTTATCCATTTTTGTGAGCTGAGTAGAGTCACAAGAATATGAGCAAGTTCTTATTGTTCCTGGTAATGAAATGTGATTCTTCTTTCTACTGTATTTACACTGAAAAAGAATTCCTTTTGTTGCAATGTTTTTTTGTTTGTTGCTTCTTAAAAACTTCTATCTGAGCCATTTTCTGGTTAAAACAGGGACAATGTTAATAATTTGTCGCTGTTATTTGTTAAGATAAATAATAAAAATATTTTCAAACTTTCTGGTGTTTTAATATTAGTATATTTTTGAATCCCGGTGCAGACACTCAGGTATTGTCCTCACTCCCAACTTTGCACAGACAGACCCGAGTGGAGCTCCACTATGATCCCTTTGTTCCTGCCCATGTTTTCGTCCTACTAAAATACTTTTAAAAAATCTCATCAATTACCAATCCCATATGCATTTTGGGACCTGACGGGGCATTTATTTGAGGTGAAAAAGGTTCTCCCACAGCGTTGTTAGGAGCTAAATTAGCCACATTTCAGTCCTTGAAAATAACATTCCTGCGAGTCCGACATAGACACAGCCGAGACTCAAATGTATAAAAAAGCTTCCATGACTATATAACTGTTAAGGCTTTCGGGAAAATGCATTACATTTAGGAGGTACTTAAAGGATCCGAACTAAAAGCCTGTGTTAGACTCCAACCACATTGTTTTGAACAGTGTTAAGCAACACATTTCTCGCGACGGATGCTTGAAAGATGATGCATGTTTTTTTTCCACTTTGCCGTCATTTGAAATGAGGAAACAAACTTCTACCGTAGTGATGACAACAATAATGATAAAGGTGATAAATATATTTTTTTAAATATTTGTGACGCGTGTCCTTCTTTCCTGGGTGGGGCACATTCCTCCTTGAACTGCCTGTTTGTGTGGCATATACTTCTTCAGATCGCTCCACCTGACTGCAACCATCCCGTTTTGCCCCACCGGAAAAAAAAGCCTCCTGTCGAAAAGCATATTGTTCTTTCAGCTGCCAAGTGCTACAGCGACTCTGATGTGCCCTCAGCTGTCACAGCAGTCATCCTGAAAATGCGTGTAGGTTCTCCCCGCCAACATCCTGCTCTGGTTACTCCTCAGTGACTGACAGTCTCAGATGTATATATGTCACCAGCCCAAAAAAGAGGCTTGTCATTTGGTCCAGGATCCTGAGGGAGACTGTGTTCATCCGCTACAATGATGGCGTCCTTGAACTGGGTCTAAGACTCGAATATGAGGTGTTGAGCCAGGAGCACGACATTGTGAGCCCGTTCAATAGAGGTTCCATCACAAGAAGCAAACGTTTCTCCTGCCTTGTGACCTCACACACAAGAAAATATCGACTGTTAAATTGACATCACATTCATCCTGAGCTGTATCAAAACACTCAAAATGAACTGGAAACCTTGTTGGTCTGCGTTAACAGGAACTTCCCTTCTCGATCCTCGCATTGAGCTTTTTATCTTCTGCAAAAGTGGCATGGATTGGCAGCCCATTAACTCTCCTAATAGCTTCATATTTGGCCAACTGCAGCATCATAGCCATTTCACAGCTCTGTCTTTGACTCACACTGTCATCTGCCATAAATAAAATGTTCTCGATGTGTGCAGAAGGAAATTGGACATGAATGCAGTTGACAGACAGGCGGCCTCGATTCAGCCCTGTCATTTTCAAGACTATGACATCCATCCAAAACTTGATGGCTTGTCTAACACGCTTCCAAAGCATCTTGAAGGATTTTTTTCAATTGATCCCCGATCATAGCCTTTTCTCTCCCTCTTTTTTCTTGACACTTATTTCACAGTCAATCATTGTGTCTCTCTGCCAACCATGGATGAAAAACAATTTTGCATCCCGACTTCATTTTTTAAATTAACAGATATTTTACACCAGCATTTTGATTGACATATATTTCAAATTGAATGTGCTTTAATTTTATTTTAAGACCTGAGTGAGGGAGATAAGGGAGTTGGAGATTGGCTCTGCAAACAGATATTACAGTCGCTCTCCCGCACTGTTGTGTGTAAGAGTGAGCTGAGTCAATAGGCAAAGCTCTCAATTTACTGGTCAATCTTCATCCCGACACCCACCTATAGTCATGAGTTATGGTCATTCCCAGATACATGTTGCTGAAATGAGTTTTCTGCGATGGGTGGCGAGTGTCTCCCTTAGAGATAGAGGGAGAAGTTCTGTCACACAGGAGAGACTTGGAGCAGCTGCTTCTCCACGTTGAGAAGAGTCAGTAGAGGTGGTTCAGGCATCTCATGAGGATGGCCCCTGGAGGTGGAGGTGTTTCAGGCACGGCCAGCTGGGAGGAGACCAAGGGGCCCCAGTCGGAACTGGTGGACATTGCGCAGAGGAAAAGCGTTTGGAACAATCTTTTGAAGCAGCTGCCCCCACGACTCAGCAACAGATAAATGGAGGATGGACGGATGGATGGATACAAAACAAACAGTAAATATAAGTATAATATAAGTAATTGTCTTTCTTTTCTTGTTTTCATTTTCCATTTTGTGTGTATTTCTTCTTCCTCAAAATACATTAATAGAAAATTATCAGATATTTTGCCTGTCATTGCATTTTCAGCTTTAACCATTTTAAATGAAACTTCATGTTTTATTTTGATTGACATTCAAATAAAATGCATATAAAATGAAATTTATTTTTCAGGTTTCAAAGCATATTTAGGTTTCTTTGCATCTTCACTTATACTAAATGTTTTTAGGTCCATTTTGTCCTTGTTACTTAAGTTTATATATATATATATATATATATATATATATATATATATATATATATATATATATATATAGAAAGAGAGAGAGAGAGAGAGAGATTTAGATTTTTTTTTTTCATATATATATTTTTTTCCATCATGTTTCAGGACAGCTCTGACTTTCTTATGGCACGATGGCTCCTCACATCAATCAGAGTTTATGACGTGACACTGTAGGAAATTTCATTCTCCGCCTTAGAACTTAGGGCTTGTGGTGTGGGATATGAGCACCAGAATTCTTAAGTATTTTGTGACGTCTGGCTAGCCATGGCAAACATGTAGCCAAACGGGTTAACCATCAACAGAGTTTTTATCAACTTGTTCTTGAATGTGGACCAAGGTTATTTATAGCCTTCTGAAGTAGAGTGAAGAGTATTTTTACAATGAACGTGACCTCCTTTGTTACATCATGCTTCGAAATCACGGACTGGGAAACACTTCAGGAGCCTAACAGCAAGAACATGGAGGAGATGGTTGACTGCACAACGGACTACATTAACTTCTGTATGGACACTGTGGTTCCAGTCAGAACTGTACGATGCTTCGCTAACAACAAGCCCTGGATAACAAGTGACATCAAGGGCCTTCTGAACCTGAAGAAGAGAGCCTTTAAAGAGGGCAACACCCAGGAGCTCAAGCGGATACAGAGAGAACTAAGAGCCCAGCTCAGGGAGGCGAAGGAGCAATACAGAAAGAAAATAGAACAAAAGATGCAGGCCAACAACATGAGGGAAGTGTGGGAAGGGATGAAGACCATCACTGGCTGCAACTCCAAGAGAGGTGCCCCCACTGAGGGGGGTGTAGGAAGGGCAAACCAGCTTAACCAATTCTTCAATAGGTTTGACCAGCCCAAACCGTTCACACCTCTGAACACAGCAGCCCCCACTCTCCCTCAAGTCGTCATCAACAGAGAAGAGGACACCTCCCCTCCCCCCATAACGACATTCACAGCAGCTCAGGTCTGTGGAGAGCTGAAGAGGCTGCGCCCCAACAAAGCTGCAGGTCCTGATGGAGTATCCCCGAGACTGCTGAAGGCCTGCGCGAGGGAGCTGGGACACCCCCTTCAACGCATATTCAACCTGAGTTTGGGAGAAGGGAGGGTCCCCCAGCTGTGGAAGACATCCTGCATCATCCCAGTCCCAAAGAAACCACACCCTGGTGAACTGAACGACTTCAGGCCAGTCGCCCTGACGTCACACGTGATGAAGACCATGGAACGGCTGCTGCTCCACCACCTGAGGCCACAGATCCACCACGCCCTGGACCCACTGCAGTTTGCATACAGAGAGAAGACGGGAGTGGAGGATGCCATCATCTTTCTGCTCCACCGGTCCCTATCTCACCTGGACAGAAGTAGTGGTGCTGTGAGGATTACATTTTTGGACTTCTCCAGCGCCTTCAACACAATCCAGCCACTGCTGCTCAGGGACAAACTGACGGAGATGGGAGTTGAAACACACCTGGTGGCATGGATCACTGATTACCTGACCAACAGACCTCAGTTTGTGAGGCTGGGGGACAGCAGGTCTGACACTGTGGCCAGCAGCACAGGAGCACCGCAGGGAACTGTACTCTCTCCGGTCCTGTTCACCCTGTACACCTCCGACTTCCAGTCCAACACGGAGCTCTGCCATGTGCAGAAGTTCGCAGACGACACGGCCATCGTGGGGTGCATCAGGAGTGGACAAGAGGATGAGTACAGGAAACTGATCCAGGACTTTGTCACATGGTGCGACTCCAACCACCTGCTCCTAAACACCACCAAGACCAGAGAGATGGTGGTGGACTTTAGGAGACCCAGGCCGCATCCAGAACCAGTCACCATCAAAGGAGATTGTGTGGAGGTGGTCCACACTTACAAATACCTGGGAGTGCAGTTGGATGACAAACTGGACTGGACTGCCAACACTGATGCTCTGTGCAGAAAGGGACAGAGCCGCATGTACTTCCTCAGAAGGCTGGCGTCCTTCAACATCTGCAAGAAGCTGCTACAGATCTTCTACCAGTCTGTGGTAGCGAGCGCCCTCATGTATGCAGTAGTGTGCTGGGGGAGCAGCTTGAAGAAGAAGGATGCTGCACGCCTGGACAAACTGGTGAGGAAGGCAGGCTCTGTTGTTGGCACAGAGCTGGACAGCCTAACATCAGTGGCAGAGAGACGGGCATTGAACAGGTTTCTGTCCATCATTGACAATCCCAGTCATCCTCTGCACAACACCATCTCCAGACAGAGGAGTAGTTTCAGCGACAGACTGCTGTCATTGTCCTGCTCCACAGACAGACTGAGGAGATCGTTCCTCCCTCACGCCATTCGGCTCTTCAACATCTCTCGGGAAGGACGATAAAATGGACACTATACACTCTAGACTCACTACACACTCACACCAAAGACACACGTGCACTTTAGTTCGTGACACACACACACATTCACATGCTGAACTGTTGTTATTTATTTTAATTTCCTATCTGTAGCATTTTTTTTTTTTTTTTTTTTTTTTTTTTTTTTTTTTTTTTTTTTACTTGCTCTTATGTTTCCACCTGTCATGCTGCTGGAAATGGGAATTTCTCTTCAGAGATCAATAAAGTATCTATCTATCTATCTATCTATCTATCTATCTATTCATAGTTTATCTGTCCTCCGAACATCACAGGGGTTTTCTCATCATGAAGAAGAAGCTCTTTAATTCAGTCAGATGAGAGCTTCAGGAGCAGATGACAGATCGTTTAAGATGGTGTATGGAGACCAGCTGGGATTCTGTATTTGGTCCAGCGCCTGTTCATTCGAGCTCGTCCTGTTTATCATTTTCGGTTGAAACAGACCAGTGAGGCACACTGGCTGAACGGTTGTCGGATTCAGCCTGTGTTTTGCTATGAAGCTTGCAAATGAGAAACAATGCAACTCTGTGGAATTTTGTGAGAGTGTAATTTCAGATCTACATATATATTTCTAATTATATATATTTCTAATTGGACATGTCACAGCAACATCATCTTTTTGAGTTATAGTTTTACATTCCGTGACTGTACAACTGCTGAAATTGTTCCAGTGTGTGTGCTGTATGTGTATATTGTTATATTGAGTCCATTGTTTCTATGTTTTTTGGGAGTGACACGAGTTGAATTTAGCTAAATACATTTCCTCATATTTCCAATGTTCATGTGTTCTAGAGTAATGAGAGGAAGTACCATTTATTTTTGTCTCAAAGACTCATGGATGCTGTTTGACTATATGATAAAGACACATTTTTAAAACAAGAACTGGATGATCACATAGTTTTGAAACCATACAATGAAGTTCTCAGTTTTAAGAAAGTGGCAGCTATTACATTTTGGTCTCATTTAAACAAAGATTATAATTATTATTGATAATAATAATAGTAATTATAATAATGCCGTTGTTGTTGTAGAGTTATTATTATTGCTTTTGTTAGTCATTTTTAAATAATTGAAACGCTATACCATAATTGTCCAGCAGGGAGCAGTAGTTGTCTTTGAATCTGAGGCTCGCTCAAGGACCCCAATCGGGATTATTGTTAGAAAATGTCGGATACATATATCGTTTATATATAACACATATTTATCATAATAAATCTGAAACGACTCGTGTTAGTGTTACTTATTTTTACGCGGCAAATATTTACATGTAGATTCTCCGGCATGCGTTTTGTTCAGGCACTAGGTTGGACTCCTCTTCGGGTGAGGACGAAAACATGGCGGCTACCTTACGCCTGGGTCGACAAGGAGTAATATTTGGCTGCAAACTGTCAAACATCAGTAAGTTTCTTTGGACGACACATCCTCTGCAAGAGCAGTCCAGGACGTTTTTTCAGTCGCCATGGTTACTCGGTAAGTTTTTGGACTGACTCGTCTGTTTCAATTGGTTGACATTCCCAGTCAGTTTTAGTCTTCGCTAGGTCACTGCTAGTTTCACTGTCAAAAGACACAGAACGCCTGTAACAACTCACTTGCTCTTTATTTAATGCGATTAGACTCAAGTGGGAGGTTCAGAATAGCCAAATAAGGCCAATACATGTCATTTAAAGGCAACGACGAGGCCTCAAGCATAGTAGCTTGACATGCACTTACATCTGTAAACATGACGAACACACACACACACACACACACACACACACACACACACACACACACACACACACACACACACACACACACACACACACACACACACTTGCTCACGCACTTGCTCACTCTGAATTTTTCAATTTACAAATGGACCGTGGGGTAAAATGGAGTGCCTTGGTGACACCCGCTGAAAGACAGTGGGTCACTCCAAATCCTCAGACTGGATTCGAACCCGGTGAACCACCGTCCTGCCTGTATCGGCAAAAGCTATGGCAGAGTGTAAACAATTAAATGTGTTTTGCTAAACATAAATAAGGTTTATTGAAGCCTTGCGTTTTCCACCTAAATGTTCCGTATGTGCTGCAATAAATGACCTCAGAAATGTGTCAGAATTTACACCACCAACTAGGTAACGGACCTCCAAGACTTCTTTATATATGTGGCAAGTTGTGCCTGTGGAGTCTGACCCAGTCACTGCTTCACTGGCAGGTGCTCATCTAGACTGTTCGTCACTAAAGCCGAACTTTATCTATTGCTCAATTGTCCTAATATGATGCTCAGATTCTGTTTGTTTTGATTGTCCATCGCACTGTCAATCAACATTATGTGCGTTGTTTTTCTTCCATTTATATCAGCATCAGGATGAAATTGTCCAAGTGTATATTCTTTAACCTGCATTTGTTATTTACTCAACTCATCAATGTGTACTACAATTCCTGAGTGAAGTCAATAAGTGTCTTATTTTATTCTGATTTAACATATACTCTATGTGTTGAGAAGTCGTGACGTCGTCCCTTCTGTCATCGTCTAATGTGCAGTGCAGTAAGGAGGCTGACGCTCAGAAGAAACTATCCCATCCAAAATGTCGGCAGTATGGAAACACTTCACAAATAAAACTAAATGACTAAGGAGAGATCCAACATTATTGTTAATATTATTATTATTTTTACAACTTATTTTCTTAACTTCAGAATTCCATAAATACAAGTGTGCACAACATTGTACGCATTTTTTTTCTCTTTTAATGACTATTAACAACACATCAATCGGACATGTCTGTGGGTTCGTCAACTTGCACGTCATATGCCGACTAGATGGCTATTACAATGTATTTACATGTTAATTATCACATGCGTCTTCCACTAGCACGCTGTATTTAATGGTATAGATTCATGCTTAATAGCTGTTGTGCATGCATCGTTGCCTAATAACCAGCAGATGGCGATGACACACTACAGAATCAAAGTCTCTTTTCATAAGACTGACCCAACGGCTTAACGTGTAAAATATCCTGCATAGATTCTGCGTAAATGAAACACATTCTTGAATAGACTCTCTTTAAATTTAAATTGATCAGTTATCTTCCACATCCTTTTTTTTTTCTTCTTTATTCCAAACTCGAAATGAAGATATCTCACAAAAGGTGTTAATTTACGTGCATGACATATAGTTGTTCAATTTCAGAAATAAACCATGTGCATCATCTCGTATGGCATCCTGCCTCCACATCAGGTTTTTGATCTCTGTTTGGCGAATTGTTTGGTGGCTAACTGAGTGCCAGGAGCCAGGTGAGCTCTGATCTTTTGGGTGACTGCAGCTAGACATCGACTGGCCTTTGATTTGGGCCATACAACCGTAAAGAGTGTCTTTGCAGCCTGTGTGTAGTGTAGTGTCAACCAGGATCAACAATTGTGCAGTCGACCGGACTGTGGCTCTCTGTATCTTATGATGCTCCGTGACTCTGGGGTGGCGCTCAATGGTTTCATGCTGAGAAACTACCTTCAGTCAATGTATTTTTAATACTTTCTCCCTAGATGGACTGAGTTGAAGCATACTACTTTCTATTATGCAGAGAGCTATTATAGGCTTGTGTTCGTGGCATTTTAATCTCATAACTTTTATTTCAGGATCTTGCACCTTTACACTGGTGTCTTTTAAATTATATAGTATTTCAATAAACAGAATATCGATTTAACAAAATAAAAGACATATTTCCTGACTTGTGTTTTTTGTCCTCTAGGGGTCGCCCCAGTCAAAGTACAAATGCCAGCCCTCTCCCCAACCATGGAGGAAGGAAACATAGTCAAATGGCTAAAGAAGGAAGGTAAAAAGACCTGCTTATGTTGTGTGATGTCATTTTTTCAGTACTATAATATCACCTTTGTATTTAACATTTTGCTGTCAAGAAACACACTCTGTTTGACATGGCTTTGCTCTGTGAGGGGTCCCGACCGTTGTTGCGCCCAAGGGTCTCTGGTGGCCAATTTGCTCAAAGAAACGCCAGAGTCACTATTCATTACTCCTTAGCAACTCTGCCCAGCCAAGCACCACAGCCCTACTCTCATTTATCATTAGGCAGCATGCGGAACTCCGATTGGCTGGGCTTCAGTGTTGCCATGTGCTTATGTGATCAAGAAAAGGATGCGTGTGTTTGCTAGAAAGTTAGCTAGATCTGACTGTTTTTTTTTTTTTTTTTATGTATCGAAGAAACTAATAATATTGCAACTATATCAGCAGTGTCCTCGAGCAATTATGTTCTATGTGACTAGATATTTATCAATATTTTTAATACTGGTTTAAAAAAAGTCTTGATCCTGCATAGCCCAAAAATCTGCAACGCTGTGTGAAGTACTTTAGTGCTATATCAGACACATTCTGTTCTAACAGAGGTGAAAGGCTCCGGGGTTGCCTGTTTAATCTTTAATGTTGCACATCACACCTAACCCCTGGGGTCATACGGTGTTAAAGCCTCATACAAATCCAATCTCAGCTCTAGTATGCCTTGCTCTCAGGGGCTCTCGACGTCAATACTCCCAGTGCTCTTTCAACCTTCCCTCACCCATCCTCCATGGCGTCTTCCCTTGACCTATGCTGTTTTGCTCCCACCTTGTTATATTACCGGTTTGCGACTATTGTGACTTTTCTCACTGTGCATTTTATCAACCGGATATATGAAGAAGTTGACGCACTCTCCATTAGCGTCTTCATTTCCCTGTTGATGTGGTCAGATGTCAAACATGGGCAACCTTTTGACCTTTATCACATATACCTTACCGCCCTCTTACATCCTTAGACATGCACATATGTCACTAAGAGGTTTCAATCACAGCCAGTGCTCTATGTCTATGAAACTGATTGACTGCAGAGGTCAAAGATTGAAAAAACATGGGGTTGGGTGAAACCAAAATTGGATTTTCCGTTAAGTTATTGCTGTGATTGTAAGGGAATTCAGTTTCATCTCAGCAGCCTGGTTTCTAAACTCCAGTTCTGTCATGTTTTATTATTTATTTATTTATTTTTGTAGTGAAGGCGTGTGTGAGTACAAGTATATAGTGATGTGCTAGCTCTACCTTTAATAGATTTGCTTAGCTAACATAAAATATTTTGGTGAGTCTTATGGTTTCCTGTTGCTATGATTCATTTATGTATTATAATCAATTAAATAGGACCCATCTTTAGACTACGGCTTAATACTACACTACTATGTGTTTGACTTTGTATTAAAAACATCATTTTACTTGCGTTTACATGCTTATATGAATCATTTTTTTGTGAACAATGCAAAATACAACATTTGAAATAGCCAGTGTAACTTTAGGAATAATGTACTAATCTCAAAATGTAGTCATTTCTCCAATAGTTTTATTTTCTAAATTTGAAGCAGCTGGTGAGATTCTAGTAGTATTCAAACTAGAGTCACCGCACATCTTGTGAGGAAGCTGTGTTTGCCCATAACTCAAGTTTATGCACTCAGTCTTTGTAAGTTCTCTGGTTGTCTTTGAGCAAACATGGTGGTGACTACTAATGTGTCAACCAGTCGTATGTGTCTCCGCATAATTTAAAGAAATGGGTAAGATACTCACCCAGGAATTTTACTCACTGTTTTGAAACATAAGGTTGCAATTGAATTAATGAAGCGATGCTCCTTATTGGTGTATTACGTGATAAACAGATGCTAATATATTCCCGCCCTTTCATGGTAGACTGTTGGGAATTTCCTGGGATTCTAAGGATAGGCAAAGATCTTGTCTTGTATCCGACACACTGCACTGCTATCTCGCATTCTTTCCCATGAAACATTGATTACGCTTCCCGTTGGAGATGTAGGCCAACCCTTGTGCAGCTATTTCCCACATAATGTTGTTTTGATGGAAGTAATGCACATGTCATGTAACTTGTCATTGTATACAGACCATAATGAATATGCAAATATGAGTATTTCCGTATTTCCTGTCACCCTGATGTTCCAGTTAAAGATTAAAATGTGACAAAATACAACACAAACAATTGAGATTGTGTGCTTTTGCTTATGCAGGTGAGGAAGTGGCAGCAGGGGATGCGCTCTGTGAAATTGAGACTGATAAGGCCGTTGTTACCATGGAGTCCAACGATGATGGTATTTTGGCCAAGATTTTGGTAAGTAGATGTTTTTCTTATCAGGTCATTTTTTTGTAGTGCTGTTCATGTGTTTGTTTGGTACGTGAGCTGTGCTTTAGCCACGGATGCGTTTTAGGGCTGAGTATCGATTCTAATTTCAAGAATCGATTCGATTCCGATTCTCATGACTTAGAATCGATTATCACGATTCAATTCGATTCGATTCGATTCGATCCGATCTGATCTCGATTCAGGTTAGTATTTAAACAATTTTCTGAGCTGCTGGCATGATCACATGACAAGTTACACAACGTATTAATACTAGTATCATATTGACATTCAACAGGAAATTAATGAAGGATTGATAGTAAATGATAATAAAGATCCAGACACAGAACGCCAGATGTGACTGCTCATGGGACTGGTGCATTATTAGAAATATGACATTAAAAATTCACCCAAAAGATGCTGCTGTTTAATACTAATGCGTTTTTATTTTATTACCAAAATGAAAAAATGATATCCTCAGCCATTGAAAATGTAAACAGAGTGCTGGTGACTGACTTCACAGCAACCTGACGGTCATTGGTCAGTATGTAAACAGTTCTATGTGGTCTGTAGTACGTACGACAAGAGGTCGCACTCCTCATCAATATAGTGAGTTGTCAGATTCGTGTAAGATTGCGCAGATGTCCACGCATCACTTGTAATGCCCACCCTAACTGCCGACTGAAGCTTACTTTTCACGTTTTCTTTGACTGACTGGTGCATGTTTGGGATAACAGACGTTACAGGCTCTGTTACTTTCATTAGCCGCCTGAAGCCCTCGTTTTCAAGGACGGAAGACGGGCGCATATCTTTGCAAATGAAGCCCGCAATCGCTTCAGTTACTTTGACAGAGCGTGCAGAATTACCCGCTAGTGGTAAAGTTCGCTCGAGTTTCATTTGTTGTGGCCCGGTGGATGGCTTGGACAGGAGCGCTGGGTGATGTCGCGTCACGTGACTCGTGAGGTGGGTCATATTTCCGCAATACTGCAACACTTCCAGTACCTCCATTAGGCATACGTGCTAATTGCTATGCTTTTGTCGAGCGTGTTTTTGGTTTGGTCGCGTCTGAACGTTGCTAGTGTTGCCACTGTGAGGAGGCATGTTGTTTTGACTTTGGCGTCCCAGGTGCGCGCATGCGCACTACACCCAGAGAATATGCGTTAAAACGTAAATTAATTAATCCGATCTTTGGACCTACGAATCGATTTTATGGAATTGATGTACGAATCGATTCAGAATCGGAAAATCGATTTTTTTAAACACAGCACTGATGCGTTTCTGTCATTTAGTTACGATGGCGTTTCCTTTGAGATGTTTCTGTTACAAACACACCAAAAACCACCATAATCATGTCCGCTTCCACGACGTGTTATGTGTTATCCGCTTGTTTCAGTGGTTCCACTTTGTTTTAATGCATTTGAGCACGTCAGATTTAATCTTTAACAAAGAGAATTATTCTGAAGGCATGGAACACTCATTTAAGATGAGACAGTGAACCACAATCGTGTATGGGGCAGCAATCCTGAGTGATTTGTCTTTGTGGTGTTCTGTAGGTTTGGATTTGCAAATCTACAGCTCTAAAATGTCCCTTCTGTATTTTCATCGGAAGCGCTGCTCCGGTGGTCAACTGACATGTATCTATGTTGACAAAATGTGTGAGTGATATAAAGACTTGATTAAGCATTAAGGGGTTCATTTATGTAATCCCCCAAAGTGGCATGGCAACTACCGCACAGCCCTTCTCTACTGTTGTATAACTCTGATCATGACTTGTATGTATGTTGCGTTTGTATAAACATGGTGTGGCGCGGGTATGCACCTCCTCAGCGCCTTTTTCGAATTAAGACTTGTTCCCTAAACGTACAGTCTCTATGTGGGTTTGTTCGTTGCTACTTATCCTTGTTCTGTTTGCTAATTGGCTGCCCACAGAACATATTCTTTCCTTGTTCAGTGACAGAGTAGCTGGAGCAATAGGTCTTGAGTGACAAAGATGTATTCCCTTCCCTGCCGATGGGCTGTTTGCTGTCTGAAATATTTAATAGGTTGCCGAACACTGAGCCGTCAGCTGCCTTTCATCGTCTCCCCAACACGTTTGGGGGGAAATAAAGATGACATCCGGTTTAAAAAGGTCAAAACTGTGTTTTGCTAATAGGTACCAAGGTTCAAAATTGAGTAATAACTTAATAATCTTGCATTAAACAGCATTCTTCTTCATCATATGGCTTACTAACCATCATGTATTTTAACTTCCCTCTGCTCATTTGTGGCTTAGTTGATTGTTTGTGCAAGCATGTCAACATAGCAAAACCTTTCCAACATCACTAAGTCAATGAATCTGTTTGCAGATCAGAAAATGATTAAATTGTTTGAATTTTGATGGCGTTGTAATCTTTTTTTTAATCTGTGTTCTTCCTTTTTTCCCACATTCCCTCACTCCATCTTTGTCTAAGCTACAGTGGGGATAAGGTAGTTTCCATAGCAACCCATCTAGAATTGGGGGTAGGGGCTAGAAGAGCAGACGCAGGCAAAGAACGATGGTCTGTATGAGACAAAACCCCCTTAGTAGCTCTCAAACAGACAATAAATAGCAGCTAGAAGCAATATGTTAGATTGTATCTCACCCCCTACACGTCTTCAACAGCATGACAAAGGCTTGCCTATTTTAAATCCACACTTTTCATTTTAAATATTCAGTGGTTTCTAATTCTAATTCTTCACCTCCCTGAGGCCAAATGCCTGGACAGTCCGCCATTGATGTGATGCTAGCTCAGCTTTAAGGGGTTATTTATGAGGTCAGCCACCCGTATGGCCCCCAACCAATTTCCAACTGGGAGCCTTAGTGGTGTATAAACAGGGGCTCTTATGTTGGGGAGGTTAGAATCACCAGCAGGGAGAACCCAGTGTCTTATTGCAATGTGCCAGCATGACCCATGAGTTTTAATCTTGTCGTCCATGGGGGTGGAGGGGATTGTTATAATCAATCATACAGAATCAAACGGCACACTTGTGCACCACACCCCTCTGCGCTAAGATCAATGTTGTGTGATTACTGCATGAATAACACCACCTTGCTTAAAAATCTCAGTGCTTTTTTTTTCAATAATCAGCCTGTTTTCTGTCTTCTTTTATGATGCTATCTTTGCGGTGTAGCATTATTTTTGCATTATTTTATTGATGAGTAAATGCAATATATCCCTCACATCTGTGGAAAATTCATGGTGGGCTGATGCTCATGCTGCATACTTTATAGTCCACAGTAAGAAAATATAATTTCAATGATCATGTATGACCACCATCTTCTTCAAGAGGTCTGACAGAAAATGTTTTTGATCTGATGGGAATAGTTCAGTAAGAGAGAGCATCAACACCTATTAGGTGATTAACCTTGAGACGGCATGCACTGAGAGGCTGTAAATACCTGCCTCCTCTTGTTGTTTATTATGTCTATATCCACTATGTTTGGACGCAATGCCCTTCATTTGGGAATATATGAGTCAATGAGGGATTTCCTGTGTTGCACTTTAGTCTATTCACATTCAATTAGCCCAACCTTTAAAACGCACACACACACAGGAGAAAATACAAAACATTGAAAGGCCTGAATGTGGTCGAGCTCAGGTGTCACACATTCAGCTCTTCTTTCCAGTTTGCTGGTTATGATTACAGGATCTGTTTTTTAAATGAGTCCATCTCAAAGGGATTGAGGCAGAGCTGTGAGCCCTAAATTGAGGCGACTTATGCCATGAAACATTTCAACTCTCTGTGTTAAGTAAGTGATGCATACAGTAGGTGCCAGTTTCATTTGAGAAAGGACTTCATCTGCATGGGAATAAGAACGAGTCACTGCACAATAGGACCATTAAATATGAAGAAAAACGGCTTTAACCTCCAACAGCCCACTGCCGGATTGTGTTTTTAACAAGCTATTATTTCTCCTCTTTTTAACACATCTAGAAGGCTGTTAATTAGATGGCTTATGATAAGGAATAAAGTGCGTAGCCCTTCATTTAATCATTAAAACGTAGTTACGCAGCAGTTCATATATTACAAAAAAAGAAAAAAAAGCGAGATGAACAATGGGTCATTATCAGAGTAGACCGTGTATGGCAAATCCGGTCTGCATATATGGGATTAATTGCAAGTTATTATTCAATAAAATGTCTCATATGCACTTGTGGTTTTCTTTCAGATGGAGGAGGGCAGTCGAAATGTTCCCCTTGGAACTCTCATTGCAGTCATGGTAGAAGAAGGGCAGGACTGGAAGCAGGTTGAGATCCCACCTCCAGAAGCCAGTACTCCAACAGCTACTGCCCCTAAACCTGCTGCAGCTCCAGCTGTGACCCCAGTTTCTGTGGCCCCTGCACCGAAACCTGCCACCTCTGGGCCGTAAGTACCACCACTGGGGCTAGTGAAGCTAGTCATGAGCTGTGTAAACAGCAAATAAACTGTCTCTGATGTACATCTTGTTTCAGTAGTTTGCTGGATGCTTTGAAAGTTGTATGATGCAACTAATAAAATTCATATCACAGTATTAAGTTAACCCCTCTGAGGTAGCAGTCTGTACCAGAGTGTCAATATAATGTCTATTTCACATTGAAAATTGAGATGTTTTAGCTCATGTCAGCTCAAAATGCTGATTCTTCCCATGGTCATCACCCAAAGCCCAGTCAAGTACATGACAGGGTGATTCCAAAATAATAGGGAAGACTGATTTGTCTGTGTATTTTGTGTCGCAGGTGACAAGAGATGTTCACCAACAACACACACGCTAATGAAATGTGTGTCTGTGATCATCTTAACAACATATATTTCATTGTTTTCTTGATGCCAATTCTGCTTTTGACAACTGAGAAGCTCTGCTGCACTGTATGCGTGCAGCAAAGCTCGCTTTGAAACATGTATTTATGATTTCTCATTTCTCATTTCTCAACACTTCTAAGGCAGATTCATACCATTCATCTCTAACACAGGCCAACTTATTGGGAAAAATAGTGTGGGATATGGATATGAGATTCTAGTGAAAAAGCCTTTCCTTCCGTTGGTTAATACGGAGTGAATTTATTATTTCAGAATATATATGTTTTTCTTCACTGGGAAGTGTCAATGGAATCACTGTGCAAAGAAGTGAAATAGGCTCATTTCGCATGTAGTCTGTCAACATGCTGATTTTCAAAAAATGAAAGCCTTAAACTGCCCATTTGTTTGCATAATAGATTCTCATGTGGCACTGGAAAGAGCTGCCTTAAAACAAATAGGGCAAGTTTGTTATGCAAACACGTTATGCTGAGCCAACGCACACAGTGCTACACATCATAACTCAAGCATAGTAGAAAGATAGGTGGCAGTATTGAGTTCTCAGTGGTAATGAAGATGATGGATACTATGTCTTTGTCGTTTTTTTCCATTTGCATATGAAATACATTTGATATACTATCTTTTAATATACAGACTTTACTTTGCAGCCTGAGACTCAGCCCAGCAGCTAGACATATCCTGGACACTCATGGTTTGGACCCAAAATCTGCCACACCCACCGGACCAAGAGGACTTATTACTAAAGAGTAAGTGACAATCTAAAGAAAGGGTTCGTTGAAAGCATGTAAACATAACAAACAAGTTTGCTATAGTGGTATAATGAGCCTTCAGATCAATAAAGTCGCCTGTGCTGTCAAAATAAATCAAATTATACCAAGAACATTTTGAGAAATACATTTTGGTTCAGTAGTTTCTGAGTGACGGGAATCACAAGGGACATTTTTTTTACACATTTTTTACACATATTTTTTACATATTTTAATTTGACAAGTGTATGCTGCTATTTATCACTTATCTTAAAGAGTCAACTGTGAATGTGGTCAAGGAGCATAAAACGTTTTTCTGAGCATTGCTGTGTGTTGGCAGGTGTCTCGCGTTACGATACACATCCTGACACAAGAGTGCTGATACGATACATTGCGATATAGATATAATTTTAGCAATATATTGTAATACTTGTTAACAAGAGCCATCATTTAAAGGGAGACATTCAGATAATGCAGTACAGTGTAATGTGCATGAAAACAAGTTTATTGTTATGGACTCAGTCCAGTAGGACTTTCAGTTAGATTTTGTAGTTCAAGAAAAGAATGGACTGCTCAGCAAAATGAGTCCAGTGTACTGAAAGAAAAGGTAATTTGCGTTTCACACATATCAGAAATTCAGCAGCATAGCCAAGTATCTATGTATCAAATATCAATATAGCTGACTGAAAATATCAAGACAATCTCTCACAATCATGTATTGCGATATTTCAGCAAAAATAGTGATAGAATATCACACAACCTTTTATCGCCATATTTCAGCATATGGGTATTTTCTAACACCCCTATATGTGGTTTAACCTCTTGATGCGTGTTTGTGTTAAAGCACTTTCTGGTGGGTATTTTGTTTGCCCAGGAAGGCATTTGTTCTGAGAAACTAGTGTTTTGCAATAGGGTTTCTCCGGGAACAGCAGCAGCAGATGACTGGTCAGTCCCTTTTGTAGGCAGTTCACGCCATGATTCCTGTTATAGAAATCTGCTGTCGCACATGAAATAACAGACGCCCTCTCGACTGTTCCCACTAATTAGTTGCTATACACCTAGCAACCATCTTCAGGTAATTTTGCGTCACCATGGCAACCTTGCCTCCATATTGCTGTTCATGGTGCGTGCCAATTATGAATACAGTTTATTTTCTTGTCTTTTCATACATGTTCATATCGCAGGATTTTCAGATACAAGTGAATTTCTGTAGATGATAGTTACGAAATTATCCATTAATTTATTTTTATTATTATGAATTTATTATTGTATTTCTTAGTTAAAACTTCCTTTTTAGTAGTTGTTTATTTTGTGTATGTTTTAATGCTTGAATGAACTATAAGCTTCAAAACATCAGACCCATCAGAAAACTTACAAAGGTGCTTGTACATCAGATTAATAGACTATACATTATTATATTATTATTATATTTAATAAGATGAGAACAAAAACATCTAATAGGGATAGACAAAATAATGGTAAAAAACAATAACGTTAGGTAAAATGCAAGTGTCAGATGACACAAAATACTAAAATATATATCAGTAGTTGTTTGTCCTGAGTGTGTTTTTCCCACTCTTTTTTGCTGCTGTAAACAACCTTCACCTACATCCCAGCCTCTATTACTGTCACACAAAATCTTGCTTTTCAATGATGTATTTTATGTATTTTTCAAGCCATTCTATGTCATCATATTCAATCAAATTATCGTAACATTTTAACTAAGAGAGTGGCCGCTCTCCTTCTTCTAGGTGGCAGTAGAAGATTGGTCATGTGTGTCAGTGCTCATTTAGTAGTTCTGTGAGGCTGTGTGTGGATGTTCCTGTCAGTGCTGCCTTGTTCCCTCTTTAATATTCTGCTCACTCTCTCCGAGTATTTCAGAGGGTCTTTTTCTTGGCGTCCAGTAAATGGTCTTTATGGAAATGTCAGGGTGCAGAACAAAAGTGGTGTCATCACCAAGCTGACACTGAACACAGCTGTTTACTTCCTGTTTAGTAAGTTTTATAAAGAAAATCAACCATGCATTTTCTTTTTTTTTTTTTTTTTTTTTTGCTTCCCTCTGTTAGTTTTGCTTTGTGGAAGAAAGCTCAGAAAATAATCGTCATGTGGTTTCTTTTCTTTTTTTCTGGGGAATTCCATTTCCTTTTCTCCAAACAAACACCTCCTATCTGTTTGCAAGACGTAAAGAAAGAGATCCTTGTTTCCTGTAGCAAATATAGAGATGCAGCTTGAGGAAAGAAAGCTGTGGGACCCAGACAACAATGTCGGATCAGAAGCAGCTGGTCTAGACAAAAGACTCTCATGCATGTGGAGGGGTTAGACCAGTGACATGAAGTGGAACAGGAGCTTCAAGCAAGCACACCTGATACCTGCCCCTCCCTTCGTTTCACTAACAGTGCTCGAAATGATGGGTAAAAATCCTGAGCTGCAGGACGTTTGACTTCAGTATCTGACTAGTTTACGACCAAGTTGCATTGTTTTTATATTAAAAAACGATTTTTCCATGTGTTAAATAATACAGACAAGTGTAATCTAATTGTATGTATTTCATTGAAGCTTAAAACGAGTGCCCTAAACCAGTCTGTTTCTGTTGTCAACACCTGATCCCGCTCTCACCCTGATGTTGTTTTTGTTTGACTGAGTAATTCTCATGACGCACGCCTCCTGGCCCACTGGGAATAACCAAAGGTTACCTCTCCGTCTGACTCAAAATCTGACAGAAATGAAATGTAGCACAGAGTCTCCAGCTCGCCAACGGGGAGTGTAAGAATAAAGAATTCACAAATGTTTCTCATTAATTCTGTTGTTAAACAATTCGAATTCTAATAACGACAACATCAATAAATAAGCTGCCAAATTATTAACACGGAAGCAAAGTGTTGAATTTAGTTCATTGCTCAGAGAATGAGGCTACATTCCACACTGAAAATAAATGTGATGAGACCAGCCTTTTAACAGAACTTCTGGGACACCAAAGGTTGTCTGAGGACTTGAACTGAGACAGAACGATCACAATCTCCATGTGACATTCGCTGTTACACAGTGTCACATAGGGCGTTAATATGGTTGAAATGCTTGGATCCATAACATTAGGAACGCTCTATAGTTCTGTGTTTTGCCCCAGTCATCACTTCATGAGTTAGATTTTTTTTTTTAAGTTACATTGTTAACATTGTATACAGAGAATTATGCTATTCAAATGTTTATGTCTATATATAATGCATAAAATCAGCCAAACTGATGTGCAGTTTTTTTATAGAATTAGGGGAAAAATAGTAATAATGCCTTCACGATCACCTTCTTCTGTCACTTATCCGGGGTTCGGGTCACGGAGGCAGCATTCGGAGCAAGGAAGCCCAAACTTCCCCTCCAGCTCATTCCCATAATAATAATAATAATAATAATAATAATAATTAAAATAAAACACATGCAAACAGTGTTTTGGGTTTTTTTTATTTCGACTGTGCTGGTAACATCTTTTTTCATCAAAAACAGAGATGCCTTGAATCTTTTGAAGACGTCTCCGGTCCCCAAAGCAGCACCAGCCGCCGTCGCGGGTACGACGCCTCCGACGCCTCCGACAGCTGTAGTTAGCGCTCCACCCCCACCTGGCAGCAGACCAAATATTCCTCCTCTATCTGTCCCAGGAAAGCCCGGCGCACCAGTAAGTGTTTTTTTTTTCTTATGTTCCTTCTGACTAAATTCATCATCTGACATCAACCAATAAAATAAGTAGATCCACAGTGGCATGTTAGTATTCATCGGTCAGTGAAGCCTCATGAAGCCGTGCCATCATTTTCAGAGCCCACTAAATGGCGATCTCCGCTCTGTAATAGTTGTTGTTGAAGAACTATTTTAAAGAAACTATGCATCACTTTTTAAGCTGGGATCGCCACATCTGAAAATGAAGACGCTGCTTCAACAAACTTCAGATTATTATTATTATTACTCAAATGATCTATTAACAGGTGACTCTATTTAGCTAGAATCCTTCACACTAGAATCATGTTATTAAGTTCATTCGACGTGTGTTACAGTAGTCTTTTGTGCAGATTGAATGAGTGGTTTTAAAAAGTGTGCTTGTCATTTTATTTATTTATTTGCATGTTTTTCTGTTAAATGAGTTTAACATTCGAAGTCGTATGTAAAGATTGCACATTCCCAAAAATGGGCCAAAGCGATGTATTTATTTGTCACTATTTACCCGTGTTTGTCGTCCTGTGGTTTGATGTTTTCCCTCTGTCTCTCTCCTTCTCTTCCTGCTCTCCCTGAAGGGCACCTTTACAGAGCTCCCTGCCTCGAATGTTCGTCGTGTGATCGCTGAAAGACTAACACAGTCCAAAACCACCATCCCCCATGCTTACGCATCTGTTGACTGTGACATGGCTGCTGTCATGCAGCTCCGCAAAGACTTAGCCAAAGGTAAGGACGACCCCCCCAAAAATCTAATTTTACATTCTTTCTTAACCGTCTTAACAGTACACGTGGAAAGCATGTGTTCACGTGAATGTCTGGTGGCAACATTTTGACAGAAAATTTTCCCCGGAGATGTAGATTTCAGGGTTTTCACATGATATCATTTGAACAAAGGGCACATTGGAAGAGCCACTGGTCCTCATTAGTCATGGTTGTACTATTTCAAGGACTTACACAGCCCTGGAAAACACTCTCTGATTTCCTCCTCCATCATTAAGTCGAACAGTGCATTAAAGTACGGGACATGTTGTGTCTTCCAGACAGCAAAAACAAAAGGATGGAGTCCATTAGCTGGTTTCTGAACTCACTAAAGCCTCAGTCTTCACAGTGTTAGTTCAGCCCCACCCACACAAGCTCACATCAACTCATTTCGCTAGGGAGGTCCAACATGACCCTTTACCAGCTCGGCACCAAAAGAGAGAGAGCTACTATGTTATTATAAGCCCTTGTGACTCTGGGATAATGATGGAATTATTACAGTCCTTCAGCTCGACAACTGTGACACTGCTGTTTTCACACGCGAAGACGCTCAAAGTACTTTCAACTTCTTGACTTGTGTTTCAGAACAAATTAAAGTTTCCGTCAATGACTTCATTATCAAGGCAGCTGCCGTCGCACTGAAAGTGAGTATCGTACCACAAGACCTCATTTGGCATGCTTCATTAGTGACCCACGCGCTTTATGAACTTATTTTGAAATAACTAGGCCTTGCAATGTTTCGAGTTAGTTTTGAATGTCATGAGTCTCTTTCTGCTGAAGAGGTCTTTTATTTGTCTCACAGTGGGGAAATTCAACGTGTCACAGCTGCACCGTGAAAGACATTAAAGACACACACTAAACATCAGAAAGATGTACACAAAACAACCACATACACAAAAGCACAAACCTGCTGACGTTGTATTCCAAAACAAATAAATTCAATATCAACAAATATTGTGACAAAAATACAAATAATAACAGTGACTGAAAAATATGTTTAGCAATGCACTGTGTAGTGACATATGAATGTGTTCAACTGTTGTGAACGTGATCTCTCGACACTCACCAGAACAAATCGCAATGAACTCAATGGTTGTCCGTGTAGCTTGGAAAAGCTTAACGTGGTTCAGCATTATTTTTTTCATGTCAAACAAATTCTCAATTAGTGTCATCTCCACATGCGAATCTTGAATATGTTTTTCTTCTAAGGACTTTGAAGAGTCAGTTTAAGTTCATTGTAATAAGAGAGCATCAGTGCATTCTTTGAATGGCTCTTTTATCACTTGTGTAATATTGAGTTGGCTTCATAAGATTTTGTGTTGTCAGGAAATCCCCGAAGTTAATGTCACTTGGAGTGAGGATGGACCTCGTGCACTTGATTCAATACACATCGCCATCGCCGTGGCAACGGAGAGAGGGCTGATAACCCCCATTATCAAGGATGCAGCAAACAAGGGAGTTCAGGAAATCTCATCTAATGCGAAGGTAGACCATTGAATTGATGCTTTTTTTTGTATTGTGTGTAGAAGTAATGGAGTGTAAGTGAGCATCAAAACCATTCTGTGTTTGGCTGTGTGCTACTAATATGGTCTGTATTACCAATGAGGATGAAGCACTTTTCCAGACAAATGTGGGAGGTTATGTGATGACTAAATAACTCTAGTTGTGACTAGGCTTTTCACAGAGTGAGACAACTGCTTGTATTCCAGAGTACAATCTGGATCCTGGAGGTTTGTTGTGTATGAGCACTATATAAGGCTTGGAGGTTTAATTGATTTTATCACGCACTGATAAACAAGCTGCTTGTTCTGGAATTGTTTGTATAGTTTGTGTTTCCATGACAGAAAAGGCAAACAAATTAAAAGATATGATGTAATGTCCGTCGTCTAACTTGCTATCCACATTCATATTTTGCTTTTCTCGCTGAACCAGATTTTTTTCTCAGCCAAAATTAACTACCGTAATTTCCAGACTATAAGATTTTTTTTTTCTCTCGTTCTAAGCCCTGTGGTTTATACGACAGTAGATTTTCACAGGCTAAAGAGCGCAGTGCTGTCTAAATATTGAGCCGAATCACATCAAACCGATGACCTCACAGGTGTTTTATGGAGAACCAGAGGGGTGAAGCAGCAGCTGAGACCAGCTGTGGTGGCAGAACTTTAGACACGTGGATCTGGAGAGCTTTAATGTCAACAAAAGATGTGAGAAGCTCATGATTCAAGTTCAAAACATTGCCCAGTTTGTTTTATGAGTCAGTCTCCATGCTGGACCCCGTTTTCAAAACGTAAGCCGGCTGCACCACTGACCTTTCTACAGTGCAGACAGCACCACTGCACCCGCGGCTTATAGACTGGTGCAGCTTATGTATGAACAAGATCTAGTTTCCGTCTTAGATTTAGTGGGTGCGGCTAATATTCTAGTGCACTTTGTATTCCGGAATTTGCCCTAATTGATATTACGATTATAGTATTAATAATACAAGTATACCTGGCAACAATATACTTAACAGCTTTCTTAGTCAGGATTTAAGCAACATTAGATGGTCACAGACTTTGGCTCACAAATAACCTGCTTGCTGCTTTGTGTTTCCCTGACAGATGTCTGTTCTGCCCTCTGGGTTTTTGCCAATTCCCCTTGTTCATTTTGGCGACACACACGTTTTTTTTTTTTAGAATTTTCTTTGAGCTATTTGACAACGATCCCCTGATGTGTCCCAAATTGTAACATTTTTTCTTATTGTCAGCATCCTGCTGAACCACCACTGTAGGGGGCGCAAGCTTGGCTCTTCTGTGGAAAAGCTCTGCCACTGATAACTTCAGAGCTGCTTTCCCAGACACTGAATAACTCGTGGGACTTTCCAGCCGCATCTAATCATGAACTTTTCTGACGACTGCTACCAATGATGAGACACTGTTCTCCCCCCGTTTTGATCAACAATTCAATTGAAAAAATTGCAACTGTGACTCACATTAGCAGACAAAAAAGTCGCCTCTTTAATATTTGATTTCTTCCCAGTTCTAGTGAAGAAAATCTATTGTAGTTGATTTGTCTTATCACGATTTGTTGTCAGTTGATGATTTGTTTCACAGGCTCTGGCCCAGAAGGCTCGTGATGGGAAGCTTTTGCCCGAGGAATACCAGGGCGGCTCATTCAGGTATGTTTTTTTTACTTTTTCAATATGTATTCTGAAGGAAGGAGGGTGATATTTTTTTGTTTTTTTCAATATGTATTGTGAAGGACGGGGGGTGTTTTTTTTTTTTCTTTTCAATATGTATTCTGAAGGATGGGGGATGATTTTTTGTGCTATTTTTTTCAATATGTATTGTAAAGGATGGGGGATGATTTTTTGTGCTATTTTTTTAATATGTATTGTAAAGGATGGGGGATGATTTTTTGTGCTATTTTTTTAATATGTATTGTAAAGGATGGGGGATGATTTTTTGTGTTATTTTTTTCAATATGTATTCTGATGGATGGGGGGGTGAATTTTTGTGTTTTTTCCATATGTATTCTAAAGGATGGGGGATGAATTTTTGTGTTTTTTCAATATGTATTCTGAAGGATGGGGGATGAATTTTTGTGTTTTTCTCATATGTATTCTAAAGGATGGGGGATGAATTTTTTTTTCAATATGTATTCTGAAGAACGGGGGAAGATTTTGTTTGTTTGTTTTTCAATATGTATTCTAAAGGATCGGGGATGATTTTTTTGGCTTTTTTTTCAGTATGTATTCTAAAGCACAGAGGCTGACGTTTTTTGTTTGTATTTTTTTGTTTTTCAATATGTATTATAAAGGACAGAGGGTGATTTTTTTTTCAATATTTATTCTAAAGGAAGGAGGTTGATTTTTTTTTTTTTTTTTTTTTTTTTTTTTTTTCAATTGGGGAAGGGGGGGTTATTATTATTTTATTTTTTATTTTTTCAACATGTATTATAAAGGACGGGGGGGTTATTTTTTTGTTTTGTTTTTTCAATATGAGTTCTAAAGAACAGGGGCTGATTTTTTTTTTTTTTTTTAATCTAACTTGTTCCTGAGCGACAAACACCATCAGATACTAAACTGTCCTCGGAGGAGTGAACAGAAGGTTTCTCAACTCATTAGCAATAATGGAGTCATTCAGACATAGTGGGGTTTATGTGTCGAGCAGGAGCAATAAATTCTTGCCTGAATCCTACTCCCCGCGTCCTCCTGAGGATACGTGTGGACTCTTTCTAGCTGTTATCCCCTTTATTTCTGTAAATTTCTCATTAAGGAGAGCAGTTACGGCCCTCAGGGTCACTTTCGCCCAGTTATTTGTCTGGCGTTTTACGCAATTAATTGTGTGTTTTGTACGAACGCGTGACGTTATCTTGTCCTATATTTGGAAGGTTTAGAGGAGAGGGACTCGAGCGCGTCTGTTGTGTTACCTCACATTAGATTTGCTGGATTAATACATCAGCAGTGAAGTTTCACCAGTGTGTCACCGTCCTATCATTTCTGAATGGGCTGGTTGAAAATGATGGGACAGTGTTTTTACAGTGATTTATGATCCACATGTGACTAAAATGTTTTATTTTTTGCGTTGGAGAATTTAGTTAATCCGAGACTGAAGGGGATTTCACCTTGAAATGGTCCAATGTCTGACTCCAACTTTAAGTTGTCAACTAGCAAACATGATCCTGGAAGAGATGCAACTATGTCCTTGTTTCTCAGTTTCCTCATGTCCTGAGGAACATGAGGGGCTTTCAAACTGTGTACGTTTGCTGGCAGTAGAGGCAATATTGCGAATGAAGGTCAGTTGGGATGTTCCACACAGTCTGGGCGGGACTATTGTGACATCAACTATGTGGAATCTCACATGAAGCCTTTAACTCAAGGAGGTTTTCCCTCAGCAAACCAAACACCTATAGTTTTACACTAATACACAAGGCGTTTGGATGGATACGGCTTTAGTGTGTGCCATATATTCTGCTCAGTAACAGCTGCGTACTATCCCCTCCTCCTGCAGTATATCCAACCTGGGAATGTTCGGCATCAGCGGTTTCAGCGCAGTGATCAATCCTCCGCAGGCCTGCATCCTGGCCGTCGGAACATCGAGAACAGAGCTGACTCTGTCTGAGGATGAAGAAAGCCTGCGCACCCAGCAGCTGATGACTGTTACGCTGTCGAGTGACGGGCGGCTGGTGGACGATGAGCTGGCCTCGCGGTTCCTCCATCAGTTCCGCGCCAACCTGGAGAAGCCGCAGCGCATGGTCGTCGCCTGAAGAGAGGGAACTAAAATAATGAGGAACGCTAAGCAAGCTCCAATATGGGGCAAGTGGGGGCGCTCTTTCAAGATTTTGAACTCCAGCTTGTCGTCTTCAACATTAGCTGCATCAAGCAGGTTGCTCATGATCCATGTCTGCAGGGTTCGCACTCTCACTCCTCCTTGATCACACGATCAACAAGTGTTAAACATTTGTCATATTTATTACTGAGCATCCGATCGGGCTTGAGTTTATGTCAAAAGTGCAAATTCAGTTACACATTTTTCCCCGTCATCATAATTTAACTTATTCAACAAACAAATCATATTATTACACTTTCATTACCCACATTTTTGTGACTTCAGACGCTAATAAAACCGTAACCCGCGATCACCGCCTTGTTTCTTGTGTTGAAATGCCTCGTGTGTGTGTGTGTGTGTGTGTGTAAGAGGTGACGTATGAATTATTGCTCACGATCCAATTAGGATAATTTGCCGTGTGGCGCATGCAGGTCAGCTTCTGCCAGCAGATGTATGTTTGCTGTCGGCGTGGACCAAACATCTGCTCGTGTTCACACCAGCAGCAGACCCTGAGCCTCTCCTTTCATTCACACTCCTTCAAGATAAGGTGATGTCAGGGTTTTAAAAAAGAAGTCCGTATAGTGGCACAGTATGTGAACAAAGATGTGTTTGAACTGAGTTCTGTTAAAAAATACAGATTTTCTCAAGATACAAAATGTGATTTTTTTTTTTTTTTTTTTTTTTTTTTTTTTTCTTCCAATTTTTCTCCCCCAAATAATTTGCACTCTTTCAATTTCTTCACATGTGAAGTTGACTTCATGGTCAAGTCATTCTTATGTTTATGTATTTTTTTTAGTTTTTATCTGCAACAGCATTTTATTCTATTTATCAAAATGCACAACTATTCAACACAACACCCCCACCCACCCACCCCCGCAGCCCCCCCACGCCCCCTGTAATTGACCTCTGTAATTGACTGTTTGGGTGGGTTTTATGGCCTTTCTATGAAGTCATTGTGGACATTTATCTTTTGGGGGGCGGAGGCATCCTGGATCCACAAAGATCTTCCTGACATCAGGTCAAACACAAAGTGTTTCTTCAAGTCAAGTGTTTGTGTCTACAATGTTTGGCCCATGAACGAGTGACATTTCATGATGGTGTCCACACCACTGACATCTCTTGACTATTAAAGATGGATACATCTCAAATTGCTCTATTTGCCATTTAAATTTGGGGTTGAAGTTATTCTGACAAACTAACTCACACCCTCACTGGTCCTAAATGCGAAAACACCCTGAGAACCAACCTAATATCCTCACTTTCAATTCTCACGACGGAACCAAACTGTCACCTGGAAGTCAGACTCATTCACAGAGGGAGGGGTGGAAGCAAAAGTCCAGCTGAGTTTCCTTTCACTGACCTGCAATACAGTTCTGAGTTGACAGTAACAGACTGTCTGCTGTTGCAGTGCATGGTGGGAGAACGGTAGGAGAAGGCTTTGTTGGAGGATTAGTTCTCGACTGTCTGGCAGAGCAGTCTCATCTGGGCCTTATTGGACTTTGCAGAAGCAGCTGGTGAAGGATGCTAGATTCACCAGTTCAATATTTACTGCCCCTCTCCAGGCCAGTTGAACATGTCCATCCTTGTATTATAGTCACGATTTTGTTGTGGAGGAAGTCCAGGCTGAGTTGTGGAGGTAAACGGAGGGTCTCGGTTGGGTAATGAGAAGCTGTTTTTCAGGCTTGGTCGCCACCACCTCTTATGACAAGGGGAAGGAAGGAAAACTGACAAACGCCTCTCACTGTAACAGCCATGAACTGTTCTTCCCTCCTGTTGTTGGCAATGAAATCGTTCATCTTTCTCTATCCTCAGCTTCACCCTCCCGAATATCAGCAGACGTTTCTCCGTCGCTGACGTTTCCTTGTTACGCGTGGCAGCTGGATATGAGAATGGAAGGAGGAATGGGATCAGACTAGTGCTTGCTGTGCTTTTGATGAGCTGCACATGGGGTCTTGAAGATACTGCGAGATCCCGGGCAAGAGCGGAGGTCAGACGGACGGACACGCCGCGTGGAGCAGAGGAGTCGGAGGCAGTTGCTATGGAAACTGAGCTGGGCACTGGTGCTGTAGCACAAATATTTGGATGAGGCAGCTGGTTATTGTTTTGGCTCACGACAGACGTCTGGATGAGCCCAAGTGAGGGCTGCGCATTCCTGAAATATCGTTCCTGACCTTCACCCTTCGTCGCTCATTTGTATTAATTCATAGCTTTGGTTTATACTGATGTTATTGTATTGTGTATGTTTGTGTTCTTCGTTATAAAGAGAAATACTGCTTCAACAGGATAATATTAAATAATATTTTTCTGTTTTTATTATTATTTATTGTGACAATGTAGGTATGTATGTTCTATTTTTTTAATCTGCTGTCACTAACATTTATGTGTGATATATATATATCTATCTATCTATATATCTATCTATATATATATATATATTTATATTTTTTTCCCTTCTTGTTTTTTTCCTGGATTTTGCATCATAATCAGAAATTAATAAAACAAACTTTTCCGAAACTTGAACAATAGCTTCATCAAAAATAAAGTGGATTTCTCCGATTGAGTTCCACAATATTTTTTCCCTATGGTATTGCTGAATTTACAAGGTGAAATTTTGATTTAAAAGTATGTATTGTAATGGAGATTATGGTTGAGTACTTTTTTTTTAACAATTTAAAATAATATTTTTGTTTGACCAAAGTTTCTTTCCTGATACTCATTTTTCATTGAGAGTATATATATATATATATATATATATATATATATATATATATATATATATATATATATATATATATATATGTGTGTGTGTGTGTGTGTGTGTGATGGTCTTATGAGGCTTCATGAAACATTGTCCTTATTCTCACAGCCCACTAGATGGCACTCTCCGCTCTAATTTGAACATCTGCCTCAGACAAACCTCATATTAAACCAACAGCACCATCTACTGAGCACTGAAAATGAGGGCACTGTTTCATGAAGCTTCATCATCTCATACATACACATTTTACACTTTGCTGTAAGAACTGAACAGCTAAAACCACCTTTTTATTTTACGCCATTAAATCCCAAAACAAAGGTGTGTCGTGCGTTCCTTCACTCGCTCCATACAAATGTGCGTCTGTGTGGATTCGCTCCCATTTAGAATGTGTTCCTCTCTCACACACATATTTCTCTGTCTGAGAGGGCTTTGTGAGTGATCACCGGGATGTGTGAGAGCATTACTCTCATCCACATTATCTCACGCTCAAGTTTGTTCTACCATTGTGTACAGGATTTCCTGCGGTCTCCCCTTGTTCCCGTACCACCAGCACTTCCCCATTCATTTGTCCTCTTACAGTGATGGAGTGTTGGCCTGCGGCAGGTTCATCACGTTGCACTCTTCACACTTCCTCTCTTGAATTTAGCGTGTGTCCTGAGGTTCGGAAAGTCTTTGGTGTCGGCTTGGTCACCGCCGTCATGTGCTGACAGAGAGCGTGATTCAGTCTGAGGAGTGGACATTCCTGTGGTCTGTACAGTGGGACCGTCGTTGTGCAAACATGTCGGCGTCATAGCACCAAAACACAAGCGCGACCCTTGCCATGTTGGTTTACCACAAAGCCTGCGACGCTCCTGTGAAGTCCAGAGAAGCTCCCGCCACCTACCTTCCTCCCCACACGCAACATTCAAGACTCTCAGCCTCTGCCTGCTGACACCCACAAGTGCTAAAGAACTCCATCACACCTTCCATATTTCTCATGTATGAAAGAGAAATTTCTGAAGTCATGATTGAGCCAGAACACAGGCTGTTACTCCGACCTCCAATATTCCTTCCATGACTGAGCTGCAGTGAGAAGGAAAATAAGAAGGGAGAACTTCCTCAGTGGAATGCTGGTGACGTGTCATCTGCTGCGACCACAAGGACGTCAGATGAGTGTGTATCATTACTTATGAATGTACTTCTTTTTTTATTTTTATTTTTTTAGTGTAGTGAGTCAGAAGTCTGTGCTTCAGTCATACGCCTCACACAGCTGTTTAACCTTTACACTCACCTCCCCCTTCAGCCGTAATATACCACGTATTTTACAAATAAAGTGAAGCCTTTCCACTCACAAAAGACTTTTTCTTCCCACCTGCTTTTTGGTTGATCCTGTTTGCTGCCAGCATCTTCTCATTCATGGACAAAAACAGGGAAACTTCTGAGCCAACTCCTTCCTGCGGGGAGTGATGTTTCTTCCATTTGGATTTTTGCATTTCTCTGGCCATAAATACTCATGTTGAAGTGAGACTTGCGGACGTTTGTAGCAGAGGTCTCAGACTCACTCACAGAAAACGTGCCTCAAGTCTTAAAGAGGATTCAGGTTTGATTGAATTTCCAGAATAGGACCAATTCAGAGCCAATGCAGTGGACTTGTGCCATGAATTGTATTTACTAGTGAGAAAACTGTGTGGCAACTCTTTTTCTAAGGTACATTTTCCATGCATCAGCATAGTTATCTGCTTCATAATGAGTGTTTTGTCCATGACATGCCATTGTGAGGTCGTCCGATTGTGTCATGTTCTACTGGTTTACATGCGGTAGAATTACTGAGTAATGCACGTGCGTGACCAGGGGTGGCGCCGTGAGCTCTCTAGTTCTTCCAGTTCTGCTGCCAGTAGAAGAAGAACAGGCACAGTTGACAGGTAGCGAGGAGCCGTTTCAAACTGTTGCCACGTGCTGATCGATTGACTAGTTTAACTTTTGAGGTCCAGTCGGTGCGAAGGTTCAAACAGGCTTCCTTCGGCAGGTTTGATGTCCTGTTGTGGGCTGGAGCTGGGACAGGGATGAGGCGAGTCTGGGACAGAGCGTGACTTGGTTTATGACTTTGTCACAGCCAAACTGCACAGAAGCGCACATTCAGAGCTGGACACGCACCGGGCACCTCTTCACTTCTGGAGAGACCTCACTCACTCGGCAACCCCTCCCACATGCAGCGGCCATACACATAGAGGAACAGCGCACCTGCAGCAGACTCTCTACATTCACTCCTACAAAAGACTATTTTAAGGCTTGGAACGCATTACTTCTTTTTCCATTCATTGTAATGGGAAAAATCGATTCAGATTTCCAACAAATCGCTTCTCGAACGGCCGTCTGGAACGGATTGTGGTCGAAAACCGAGGTACCACTGTATATGGATTTGAAACAGAGTCGAAGTGGCGGTGACAAAACTCACTTGCTAAAGAGTAAATCCCTTTGTTTACCCACATATTTTCTTCTGTAGAGAGCATTACACAGCTCTACTTTAATAGACCCTTCCCTGAGCGATGTCCATCTCTAACTCCTCAGTGTCAGAACATCAGATGAGAGCAAGTCCTCAGAAGCCATTTGAGGCAAACTCTCTGGCTAGTGATCGCTGCAGAGACAACAACAATGCAGATGTTTGTCCTTCGTTCTTATAAATTGCTCCACTCGTTTCTTATGACTCTCTACTCAGTAAACGTTTCGACGTCTCATCTGAGTGTTTCGGGTTCTCATCAAGTGCAACACTGCGCAGAATTTGAGTTCAGTTCATTCTAATTCTACAGAGCCATCTTTGGTCTCGACCATACCGCATATTTAGACACAGCTCCAGAGGTGTGTTGGTGACCCTTTAAAGAGGGCTAGACAAATTTGTTTAGTTGAGAGTGACATTGATGAAGAGTGTTGTGCGTTCCACGCCGACAGGATGTCAAGCAGGTCAACAGAAACAAGTGTGATAATGACTAACACTGCGGAGGAACTGGGGGGGGAGTGTCTGATGGATGTTTCACATGTGTTGTTTTGGATGCCATGACAACAACTGCTGCAAAGGAAGTGAGTCTCATTGTACATACATCCAGCTCTTTACATACTTTTTAAAATTTATAATAACTCATTTCTTGACTTGTGGACGTCAACATCCTGTATGAATGCATCATTTTTGATAGAAAAATTTAAAAAAAAATCAGAATAAAAGTGTATCATGACATTGCCATCAGCGCATCACGTTGAGTTTAATGTCATCACTTCAGGCACAAGGACTGTGTTCAGATCAATGCCATCCTTTGTGTGGCAGGATGTGTCGAGCGAACATCATTTCTGCTCCAGGCCTTGTCTAATACAATTGCGACTCATGACCTCAGCGGCCGTATATTCATGTTTTCATCGTCTTTGATTCGATCGGAACAAGTAGATATTGTAATAATTGTGTTCAGCTGAGGGTCTTGGGTCAGATCAGTTTATATCCACAGCGGTTCCCATGACTACAGTGGCCGGCACATTCCAAATTCTTGACGGTTGCTTGCTCTGGGAGTCACAGGATCACGCTCACTGGTCATGTTTGTTTGTTTGTCATGTAACATGCGAACAATTGCGGCTCAGTGTGCAACAGAATTGTCACAAGTCATTCAGCTTCTGCAATTTTTGGCTGGATATTGATCATCACGTAATAGTCCAGTCCAATTTATGATGTACGCGTGGCTCCTCAGCAGTGCTGTTGACCCTTTCATTTCTTAGTGCTGGATTTTGTGAGCGTGGGGAGACTCTATCTCACATTTATGCTCAATGTTACGTACGAATACGGATACAGATGGAGCCTTCTGTCTGTGCTGTACGTTCATTTCGTCCGTATTTCTGCATGTGTCCGCGAAGCTTATGGATACGGACCAAACACAGCAGTACCACCGGAAACCAATGGGGGTAGTGTTGCTGTTGCGATCCCATACGTAGCTCTAATGAGAAAGGAAGAAGACATAACAATGGCGGAAATTCTCCATCCTCCCGTCGCGACATAACATATCTGTTTCGTGTTTTGTGCAAGAGGTGCACTACTACTACACCACTCAATACTTCTTCCACAGTCACCATGTTTGTTTCATAGTTTGTGGGTACCATAAACACTTGACTCCAGGCTGCTCCCCCTGGTGGATATATTGGTGAGCTGCAATACCAACGCAAAGAACGCTTGCAAGTATGTGATCAGTTACGGTAATGTTTGAAATGGATGGGTACAATATTCGTACTTAAATGGAACATCATTTTCCATTCTACTGTCCAGTTTTTTCCCTCCATTTTTTTTTCAGAATCAGTTTCATAGCTTCCGAGTGATGAGGCAGCAAAAGCAAGGACAGGCAAAAGCATTTAAGTTAGTGAGATACAGGAATTAAAAAGCAGCAACGTCAAAGTCATTCACACAATGTTAAAAAAATACAAAATAAATGTTTAAAAAACCCCAAAACAAAACCCCCAAAAATATGTTTTAGACCCAATATAGATCCACAAAAAGGCTGCAGTGGGTGCGGATTCAACTTTTGTGAATGAATCTAGTGAACATGCAATATGTACAATAAATTCTCCAGGTTCATTTACTTATAACTGAATTATTATTGATAACAGAATTGTGCATAATAATTGCCCAAGCTCATTCTCCTTTGCAAAACCATCTTACCTTAGAAGACAAAGTTTAGTAATTTCTACTACTAAGTAATTCTGGTCGCAAAAAAAACAAAAAGCAAAATTCAAGACAAGCTCGGGTCTGATGAGGTCTAGCGAGTTTCTGAACACTAAAATAAACTCTCTCCGCGTGGTTCAATGGTTTGGAATTTTGACGATTGTTGCTTTTGAATAAACATCATTCATAAACATGACATTTTCAGTTTTGAGGAAGAACTTGTTGACCTCAGTACTTTGGTGTCATGTTTTAAACCTTGATAAGATCAAGATATCACCTTTTTTTCTCTCAATTTCTTCAAGTGGTTTTCCTTCACACTCGCACCGTGTGAAACTATTTAAAGTAGTAGTCAAGCAATCTGGTGACTAATAACTTGACTTTTCTGTGAGGACAAAACAGCTCCCGGATTAAATGTGATTCGCTTGTCATGACCAAACATTGACGGATGTGGATCAGAGGAAGACATTTATTATCCAGTTAGAAAGGCAATGGACAGAGTTATGGTTAGATTTATTCAAAGAGGTGAAGAGTAGAATGCTGTTTTGACGAAAACAAAAGCTTTGAAGGACAGTAGCCCGGAAGTCAAGTTGCGTATTTAGAAATAGAAGTATTGAAGGTATTGATGTTTTCATTGTGAGAGACCTAGGAAAGACCATATTAATAATGAGAAGTACAGCTCATGGGGAGAAGTTTGAAGACAAAGTTAGGGAGGCGAGATGTTTGGACACGTGGAGATGAGAGCCAGGAGATATGCTGCCAAAGAAGGGTGTGCTAGGAGGTAAAAGAGGAAGAGAAAGACAACCAGAAGGTTCTTGTCGATTGCGGTGACATGGTTCGGAGGACACGTCGGTGACAGGTGTGGCGATGGCGAACAAGCAAGGACGGTTAAGGAGCTGGAATACAATGGTACCTCGGTTCTCGACCACAATCCGTTCGAGAAGCGAATTGTTCAAAATCTGAATCGATTTTTCCCATTACAATGAATGGAAAAAGAAACAATGCGTTCCAAGCCTTAAAATAGTCTTTTGTAGGAGTGAATGTAGAGTGTCTGCTGCAGGTGCGCTGTTCCTCTATGTGTGTGGCCGCTGCATGTGGGAGGGGTTGCCGAGTGAGTGACGTCTCTCCAGAAGTGAAGAGGTGCCCGGTGCGTGTCCAGCTCTGAATGTGCGCTTCTGTGCAGTTTGGCTGTGACAAAGTCATAAACCAAGTCACGCTCTGTCCCAGACTCGCCTCATCCCTGTCCCAGCTCCAGCCCACAACAGGACATCAAACCCTGGAGTGGAGGTGTGGAGAGCGAGCACCTCCCCTGTGACATTCTACCACGGTCCAGTGTGGAGACAGGAAAGGTTTTACACCTCAATATGAAGAAAAAACAGTCAGTAAATGTAGCTAACGGGACACGTCTGCATACAGAGGCTGCGTTATACACAATAACAAAGCGTGTCGTGGGTCAGCTGATCGGTCCGCGCACGCTATGTTTTTTCCGGCTTTTTTCGGGGGCGTTCGAGTTCTGGATTTTCATTTGAAATCCGAAGCAAAAAAATCAAGAAATTTTTGTTCGAATTCCGATTGGTTCGAAGTCTGAGAAGTTCGAAAACCGAGGCACCACTGTATAAGGAGAACAAATCAGATTATCCAATCCAAAACTCCACTGCGTCTCTTCCTTAATGTGGAGTGTTAACTTTGACTGGCAGGAAGGGACACACAATGTCTGTGAAACTAAAGTAAATTTTCCACTGGCTCACTCTTATGCAGTGAATTGAAAATCCAGTGTGGACTAAACAAAAGACCAGATGGGCTCGGAGAAACTGTCGGTGTCAGGAACAAGGAAGGGGGAGAGCAAGAGACGAGGAAGGAGGGAGGGAAGCAGATCACCTTGGTGGGATCCATTAGAAACTGTGGAGTCAGTCAGAGTGGGGAGAGGTGGGGCAAGTGTGGGAGGGGCAAAAGGGTGTGTGCTCACTGGAATCACTCTTCCTTTTTTTTTCGCTGCTGGTTCTCTGTGCTTTTTTAAGGAAGAGAATACCAAAGTTGAGCAAAGTCTGCTCCACCTCCCACAGCTGCCACAGCTACCCCATCCACAGTAGCAGGTTTCATTTTTTTTTTCTCCTCCGCTCTCTCTCGCAGTCACTCTCTCACACACATTCACACCTCCCTCACTTCAGGCAGAGGACAGAAGACAGGACCAAGAGCTGACACACACCTTTCCCAATATTTACTCACCTAGCCTTCATCATGTCGCCCAACATGTGGATTCTCCTCTTGGGGTTCTCCTTTGGATATCTGGCCTCCTGCAGGTCGGAGCAACTTAAAGGTGAGCGCTTTGCCCTGCCCTTTTTTTTTTCTTGAAATATATATATTTTTTGTTTTTGTTCCGATTTCACAAGTTGTTTGATTCAATTCCTGAACGTTGGTGGGCGACCCTCGGGTTTATTTGAGGACAGAGCAGCGAGACAAAGACTGCTGCTTGTGGAATGGATGAGTGGATGCCGGCAAGAGAGCGCGTGCTACAGCAGCGCAGACAGCCTTACGTCTGGCGGTCTCAGACTCGTCATAGACACAAAGAAGCAGACTCACTATGATCCTCACACGCATCACTCACATCGTATTTGTTGCTCCCGCTGTAAAGCTGCACTTCTGAGCAGCTATCTTTCATCTGTAAAGACTCTTTGTGTGTCAGACATTCAGTTTTATTTCCCTGTACTCACAAAGGATGGTCTCCAGTTGCTCCCGCTTCTTTCTTTCTTTCTTTATTTTTTTTCCATTTCCCTGCTCACATTCGCTGCCTGTCTAGATTGGATTTGTTGCTCGGAGCTACGTATCTCTGGAGGTAAACTTGTAACTGAATCAAACAGGTCTGTCTGGTTCCCGTAGGTGGAGATGATGAGGTTATTTACAGGAGCTCTCTCAGGTCCAGAGTTGAAGTATAATCAACATTAGATGAGAAAAACACTGTTATTGAGAGAAAAAAATCCTCTGCTTTCAATAACTACCGCTGTTGTCCGTATGAAACTATTTGACGTTAAGGCAGGCTTTTAGGAGGGGAAAGGTACATTGGATTTTTTTCATAATAAAATTCAAATCGTTTTTTATTGGGAAAAAATTTTGAAACATGTTGAATTCCTAAATTTACTTACAAAGAAATCAGGTGGGCAACAAGTTCAATTTCAGCAGTTGCGCTGAGTTAACTTGTAATACACTTGTAAATACATTTACAAAGCAAGACATGAAACACGTTCACCTCAATTTACCTTATTTCACCTTCATATTCATCTCACAGGGGTCGATTTGTGTCCGCAAACACGGCTGCTGAAATGTTCATTACATCTGGTGCGCTTGTCTTTGAACCTGGAACCTGCTTCCCTGCCTTGCCTGAGGGGCATCATTAAGACGTGCTCACCTGTAGCAGAACAGGACTGGCATGACAACAAGTGCACTTGAAAGCATCCCCCAAAACCACAAGGACTTTGATCAAATGCTTTAAAAATGAGTCTTGTTTAGGGAGTCAAAAAACGACGAGGAACTACATGGTTTGTCTTCAACCTGTTTCTACTTTGAAAGTTAACTAGCATTAGCCTGTTCCAGCTCCATGGGTGGAGAGGCGGGGGACACCCTGGACAGCAAACCTTATCAGAGTTAGAGGGAGCCAGAGTGGTTCCATAATACTTGGTTATTGCGGGTCATAGTTTATGATATGAATTCATAGTTAATACCATCACTATTCCACGTGTTTTATATACAGTGTGGCATGTGGATCCAGAGGGTTCTACTGCTGTAAAATGGCCACCATCCCCTCATACTTTAACTTCCTTCTCCAACTTGACCACTGGAAAACTCCCCAGCTTCGGTATAATGACCCCTCTAGTCAGAGTGTGTATCATGTTTCAAGGTGAGGGGTGGTCTCGGGCCCCCGTGGTCTGCTACCAGGCCCTGACAAAGGAGGCCTGTGCGTCCACAAACTGCTTCTCCTGCCACCTGAGACTCCCCGACACGTGTTCACTTCCTTCACTCCTGCACACTTGTCTTCTCGAATCTCGCCCCTTTTTTTCCACGACTGGAATCCAGATTTACACTTAAAAATGAAATACTTCTCCTTGCGTTTTGTAATCTGACTAGCGCCCCATTTCCTCTTAAAGCCTGACTTGTGAGTGAAAGCTCCTCTAAGGCGTCCAGTGTCTCTCTCCATGTACACTACAGTCTTTGTGTTTCCTGATGGAAATGAGGAGTTCTCAAACGTGCAATGTCACCGCCGACCATGAGGGAAAGTACAGTCAGATTTTATTCTTCAACAGGAAGTTGTACAAGATTTCTAGCATGACATTCTCGTTCCTCGGAAGGCTGTGAAGATAAATATTGTGAAATGGCCGTCCAAAAATATACACAAATGTGAAGTTAAATTGTATCCTAAAAGTTTGCAACCAGTCTACAATGGCTAAAAAGAAATAAATAAATCTGTCTCCGGTCACGAGTTATGGTCGATTCTGAAGGGCATGTGATACATTTCTCGAATAGTTTTGCAATAATTACCCAAAATTATGTTTTAACACACTGGTGTCTGTCACAAACAACTTCATTTTCCGTATTTAAAATCCTAATCTGATACTCGATGACCTTGAGTGAATTTTAACGTCAAATCTTGTCATCAGAAATGTTACTCTAAAAGTCAGTTTGGAGATAGATTTTTCTTTTTCCTCCAGAGTCTGACACAACAAAAACACAATTTTCCTATATTTAAATTTTCAACGGTAGGAAGTGAACTCACTTCCTCCCAAATCTAAACTTGTAACCATCGGCCTCCTAACCAGCACTGAATCACTGTTCATCTGGCTGTTTACAATGTTCCAAAAGATCGTAAAGATCATTCAGAATTTGTTGAGAGTAGAGCCAATGTTTGCGACCAATGTCGCACACCATGTGGAAAACTACTCCTGCTGTAGGTGTGAAAGCATAGAAGGTGAAGAGGACAGATGGGAGGTGGGGTCGGGTAGAATAGGAGTCCTTCCATTCACCTTCAGGAAATGTTGCACACACACACACACACACACTAAACAAATGTGATCCAGATCTCACATTTCAGCGGTGCCAATGGGATGATGAACCTTTGTTGCCACCAGCCAGGGTCAAAACCTGCCCACACAGCAGCTCCACTCTGTTGCAAAAATGCCAGGAAACACTGACTTCCATGGAAGGAGAACCCTCATGATCAAAATTGGTCATGAGATTTTAATCGCTGGTTCAAGTCCAGATGTTTGTTCATACGGATCATGGAGCAGGAAAAACAAACCCTGTCAGAAGAACCCTTTTCTCTAGCTGGCTTCAATACTTCACAAGAATATTGCTGTTTCACATTAGACTGACCGTGCAGTAGTCAAGACCACCTAACTCAAGACTGAGACCAGAGCATGCAGAGACCAGGTCCAGAAGTCCAGAGGTGTGAGACCAAAGACCGGGACCAAACTCCTGAAGAAACTGTGTTGAACCCAAGTGACACCATTGGAACCAACCATTAGTTCGTCCCATGTTCAGTATAGTGGTCTCAGTCTCACCCCCTCAGTGGTCTTTGGTCTCCACTTTGGGCTTTGGTGGTTTCGACTACAAGACCTTGATATAATATTTGTCGTTGCAGTAGGTCAGATGCTCAGGGTATGTCACCAAGGAAAGGGGTCAGCAGACTACTTGAGCATCTGGAATGACCTGGTTATCCCTTTGATTTTTTTTTCCTCAGTGATGGAAAGGTCATAGTCCACGATGACTAAGCAAGTTGTTAAACATTACAGCAAATAGCAAACTTTTCACACAAGGATGACCACTACTAGAGCCAGACCTTAACCCACTTTTTTTTGGATGTGCTGGGGTTTGAAGCAGCACAAGATGTTGGTGGCCCCATGCAGTGTTGGGTGTGTGACCGTTTCCTTTTGACGTTTTCCTATAGCTGAACTACTTCCTGTTTACATTGCTCTAAAACAAAGGGTGGAAAGGAATCCACCCCTTGTCGTCCTCTACCAACCAAAATACAACGGATGAATCCTTGACATTTCTCATGGCCCCTCACTTGCAAACAAGACTCCAAGACCTTTAAACAAAATGCAAGAGATTGAACCGGAATCTTTTATTAAAACCATTAACACCTTACGATTTAAATCCAAATTCAACCAGATTCCAACTGTTCATCCAACTTTGGACGATACCTCCGAGGCATCTGTACTTTTGAGTACAAAACCTTGCCAACTTTTTGAAACTTTGTGACTTAAACTGGCCAAATAGGTTTTGAAATGTAAAGGCATTCGTGACATTCGTGACATCACAACTTTTTACTGATCACACCTAAACTCAATAAATAGAGATGAGAAAATACTGTCACGAAGACACGATCAACATATTTCGTTCCCTTTGCTGATGCCGTTATTTTATTTAACATAACTTTAAAAACGTTGGTCGTGGATGAACAGTTTCCTGGTCAGTTTGTAGTCCATTCAGGTGTATCAGCCTTCGGTGGAGGAGGGTGATTGATGACGGAGTTTCTTCTTAAAAAGCAGCTGGAGGTTTTGGCTGAACATCTTATTGGAACCCTCAGGTTCTGTCCACACAGCTTTAGCAGTCTCCCTGGTTTCAACTGGATGACAATGGAGGCTTTCGGCGAGCCGCTGCCTTGACACGGCAGCCCAGTGGACTGTATAAATACAGCCATGGGTGTCTTCGCTGCATACTAATGATTCCATTTGTGGCACGGCACTTTTTCAGATGGTTTTCACTTTGATCTTATTGGGTGCTTTCCCGAGTTCGCAGCGGTTATGTTTTCAGCCACCAATTTCGGGGTTACGTTGGGCCATATGGCAGAATGTGAGGTCCTCTCAGGTGTGTGTGTGTGTGTGTGTGTGTGTGTGTGTGTGTGTGTGAGTGTGTGTGTGTGTGTGTGTGTGTGTGTGTGTGTGTGAAAAGGGCCACAGAACTGAAACTGCCATAAAAAAAGCAGCTATTGACTCATGGTTGTGTTGCTCAACCGCCCCTTCAGGCAGAGCTTCCTGCTGCTCTCTGTTTACTCATAACGACTTTATCACTTTTTCAGCACACGTGCACTTCCCTTTCGATCCAATCTGCACTGAAACCCCCTGATAAAACCAACCGCAAATTAAGAAATGGTACTTTTTTGAATGTCCGTTGTTGACCCCCTATATGAACCATAATACTTAATGGTACAACTTTCTAAAAGCTCCTAAAAAGTGATCATACTGAAAAACACTTTTTTTGACAATTTCCTTATTGAATTAATACGATTCTTTTTGGTTTATTTTATTGTTTTGGGGGAAAAACGTCTACCCTACTCTGTACTTGTCTCCCTCTTACTGACACTTTGATTAAAAAACGGGGCCCCTGTCACCCCAAACACGTGTTTGCCAGGGTCACATTATCAGTACATGTGTTTCGCACTTAAGGAAGTTTAGAGATGTTACAAAGGAAGTCTGTCATGTACGTGTTGCACATCCTTCTGCTTTATGTAACTGGGAGGTGAAAATGTCAGATTAGATCCATTTTATTATTCCCACAGTGGGGGATTTTCACCTCCTAACATCTCTGGCTTGGATGGCCCCAGGGCCTCCTCAGTGTTGTGTGTTCACCAAAACAACATGTGGCCCTTGATGTATACGTGCTTCTCCTCTTGTGTTTTCAGCTTTTTCTCAGCACTTTCTTTCAGTTACAGAACACTTTAAAGAAATATAGTTATTGTGTTTAAACCCTTTAAAACAAATATTTTTTTCCTTTCTACCTTACGTCTTCTCCCTCCAACTGTCTAGTCCCGGGAGCCCTGTAGTGGGTGCTGGTTATTGTTTTTTTGTTTTGGAGTTTGTAGTTGTCATAAACTTTTGACTCTGGGCTGCTCCCCCTGGTGGATATATTGGTGAACAGCAACATAAAGAACACAGGTAATAATGTGACGTCAAGTTTGTGCGTAAGCAGCCCATTCAGTGCCATGCTGTTTTGATCCACTTTGCCAACATCCAGCATTTATTTCCTGTCCTTTCCTTTTCTTCAGCTCTGCCCTGCCATTGTAACGTCTTGCTCTTTGCAGTACTGAATCCTTCTTGTCTTCTCCTGCTCCACCTTTTCCTCACCTCCACCTACAGATGCTTCTGCATTCAGTAGAAACCTCATTGTTCAGCGCTCCACACGGTTCATGTGAGAAACCCATGATGATGTTGAAATGATCACACCTAGTTTTGACCCTTAATTGATCAATGCCATAAAGAGAAACAACATCACTTACTGAAGACACATGGAGCACCAATGACACACCAACTGAGGATGTGAAGTGAGGCAGAGCTACACATGGACAGCCACGACAGTATCTGGACGTCATCCCACCAACAGATGCTTATTGATCCAACTAGCTCTTAAAATAAACATAACCGACGTTTCATTTTTAATTCATTCTCACTTGAATTCTAATATTCCTTTGATGTATAAAGACGGTTGAAACTAAAAGAACCTGTTTTTGGGGTTGTTTGCTAATCCAGCGTTGTTGCCTAGTGACTTTATGTTGGCTATTTTCCACAGCTCCGTTGCCATGGCAGCACCAAAAAAACAAAGCAGCGAGCTGATATGAGTTTCCTGAGTAAATAGTGCGTTTGAACCTGACACCTGCGGTGCTATGTTTTTCCATTACTCTTATCAGCACCGATCGTTGTCGGTGAGCGCTACTTAATATTTTCAAGTTTCCGTTTGGTAGTGTTCAAAAAGACCAAATAAAGAGCTTTATTTCATCAGTCATACAGAATCCCCTGAGGTAACTTTCACCACAGTTTAAACATGCAAATGTTCAACTGCTTAAACCAGGAACCCCTTCAGGCTTGTTCACTCTGGACGTGCGTCTTCTTTTTTACATTTATGGCTCTTATTTTGGATATTTAATCTATATCTTTGGATATTTAATAACTTTTTTTTTTGGTCTGTAATGTTTTCTGGTGTCGTCCCTTGAACTCATATGACCTTCAATGCACAGCTTTGTTTGCTTGTAAAAGGTGACTAGAGTTTTAGTGACAAATCACTTTCTTTAAATAGTAGGCTGCACCTTTTGAAATCCTATTTTCTTTACAGCAGGCATATCAAACACAAGGCTGGGGGCCAAGAGTAGAGTGTAGTTTTTTTCATTCTATTATTTCCTTTAGCAGAATTGTAATTGTCTAAAACAGATTTATATGGATTCTTTTTTTGTTTTTGTGGAATTGTTCATTTTGAGACTGGACACAGACAATTCCATTTCAGTGGTGTACTGAATAAACAGTGATGGACTGGTGACGCTTCATGAAACAGCGTCCTCATTTTCAGTGGTCAGCAGATGGCTCTGTTGGTTTAAAAATAATGTGAGGTTTCATTGCTGTGGTTGTTAAAAACTGAACATTTTAGAGCACAGTGCCATCTAGTGGTCTCTGAAAATTTGGACACTGTTTCATGAAGCCCATCACTAGCTTGTATGTTCATTCTGCCATCTCTTCTGTATGAGGAACCCCCCCAAAAATGCAACAGAAAAACAGATTCAGTTGAAAAGCCCACTGAAACAACTTCATCTTCAGCATTCTCACTTTGTAAATGATCCATCCAGTGAATAGTGGGGTAAAAAATAGGTAGATGAGGTATCATGAAACAGTATTGCAGGGTTGATGAAACAGTGTCCAAATTTTCAGAGGCAACTAGATGGCGCTTCTGTTTTAGAAATGATGTGCGTTTAAATAAGTACTTCAAGAGGAAACATTTCACAGCAGAGAGTGCCATCTGGTGGCCTCTGGAACTCAGGACACTGTTTCATGAAACCTCATCTACCCCTCAGTCCAGTGTCATGAAGCATCTAGCTATGACCAGCAGTTCACAGGCAGCGCCATCTACTGAGCACTGAAACTGATCACACCGTTTTATGAGGCCTCACCCCATTGCCAGGCCTGGGTTCAACTCCTGGGTGACACAGCAGAATTACTAAAGCTATAAAATGAACACACTTTAGCTTCAGACTTCAGGAGTACTAACCAAGCATTTTTTTCTGTGGTGATTTTGAACTACATGTACAGCCTTCTGTCTGACTTCTGCTTGAAAGTGAACATTGCATGAATTTTGTAGACATCTTGTAGACAGATTAAAAGTTGCTTATATGTATCGCTACTGATATTCAGGTCAGTTTCTCAAGGATGAGGAGCGTTGCTCATTGTTTATAAGCTCAAGTACAAATTTAAACACCTACATCAGATATTTACGAACTTCTCTAAGTCTGAGAAAACTTGGAGTGAGACGAGTTTTAAAAAAGTGGGGCAGCTCCGATTGTTCAGAACTCCTTCGAAACAAGTCCGTCCTCTCAGTGGATGTTTGCTTCAGCCGTGAATGTGGGCCATGTAGTTCATGTGGATGTCATGATGTTTCAGTTTTCCTTGCTCATAAAAGTTGATGGTCTTGAACGGAGCCCGAGGACACATCATATTTGTGCAAATCATGTTTAATGGTTCTAAAATAAGTCATGTGATGGGACACAGGCGGGTCGGAATAACGCGGCACATCGAAATGCGATATACAGTTGTAGTTAGAAGTGTAGCACGGGCAGCGACCACCTCCGCCCAAAGTTTGCCGCTGGTTGGTAACTGAACGCAGTTCTGTGTGTAAAACTACGTCAGAGAAAATATGGTCAGGGCCGAGTTCTGCGAAATCCTGAGAATCTTTTTGCTTCACTTTACTCTGCAGTGAATTCCCGCAGCTGCAGCTTTGCCGGCGTATTCTTGGCGGAGGGAAGAAGCCGTCACACTCTCACCCAAGCGATGGCCCAAGCGTTATGTGAGCAGCTCGGCACCACGCTTGCTACTGAGGCACAAGTCTACGCGGCCCATAATAAGAGCATGGAGACCTGCAGGTCAGACCAGACTCCTTTGTCGGTTTACCTCTCAATAGGACGCATTTTGAAAGTTGCCTTTCTCCACTAAGGAACGGCTGGATCAGCAACGGGAGCATCGCCATCCTCAGACAAATAGAGCACGAGAACTGTGCGATGAACAAGACGGGGGTCATAATTCATCAACGGCATAATCCAGATGAACTGTGTGATGCCCTGTGTTACGATGACGCAGGTGAGTCCTGCAGTTTCCGTGTGGATGGATCTTGTGTTCTGTCAGTGCTAAAAGTTCATGTTCTTAACTCCAGCTGGACCAGAGAAGAACTGCACGCAGGTTATCCTCGCTCAAGACGACAGTGCAGGTCAGCCAAAACATTTCGTCCCCTTGATTTTTACCCAGCTCATACTATTAGTGTATAAATATGTGTATTACAGCTGCCAGACGTGATGCTTTTTCTGACGTTTTTTTGTCGGCATTTGGGAATGACTTTCTCGCTCAGTTTCAGCAGGGTTGTGCAAGTGAAGTCCGGAACGCTACTGCCACCTGCTGGCACATTGAGCTCATTTGAATTTGACTATAATGCTGTTTTAAAGGATTAAAACAGAAATTATATGGATGGATACGTTTGACTTTATTTATGAATTTATTTGTATTAAAACGTCATTGTTGCCATGGTTAATAGTTCTAAAGTCAAACTTATTCAGGATGGATCATATATGTCTGCACTGCAACATGTGACGCTCTTATTACACTTTGATTTCATATTCCAGAGTGCAAAAAATGCATCCATCCGTGGCGCTTTGTTTTATTCTTTCTATGAAGAACCAATGGGCTCAGAGATAGATTTGCAACTCAGACAGTCAACATTCAGATCTTTCTTTTTTAAGCCTAAAAAGACAGCAAAGATCATTACAAAAGTCAATTCCATTCATTGTTCACTGCTTAGCCAAAGCTTGAGCAAAGAGGCCCAGGCTTCCCTTGTCTTCCTAGCTATGCCCCAGGGCCTCCTAAGTTTGAGAGCCCACCGTCGGAAGAGCAGCACTTCTACTCCGTGTTCCCCCAGATGACCTTCCCAACAGCCATACACTGAGGAGGTTATGTTTTTGACAGCGTTTGTTTGTCTGTGCTCAAAATGCCTTGACAAGTTATGGACAGTTATGAGTTCATTTTCGGCATTTGCATCCAGGAGGGTTATTTTTTTGAGGATCATTTGTAGGGGTGGGACTTCGATTAAAAAAATTCTCTTTTCAAATAGATAATTTGTGAAAAATTAATCTCAATTAATCGCAGTTTAATGGTATAAGAATATTTGCCACAAAAAGCCACATTTTTCAATTTGAATTTGGTATATTACTGAATCAAATGATGGACCCACCCAAACGTTTAAACAACAAAATATTGGGTTTTTTTTTTGCATCAGTTTGACAATAGAACGATAAATCACGATGGTGGCTATATTCAAGTTTTCATATCGCCATATTTAAACAAAAGCTCTTTTAATGTCTTGAAAGTATTTGCATAAGAATTTCAATTGTATAAGAATTTTAAGTACATTCAGAGCAGTGGAAACACTGGCCATTGTGTAGCGAAAAACATCCCTGAACAAAAGAAAACAGATGCTTTTGTTTGCTTTTGTTCAGGGATTCCTCCATGTTTGTTGTTGTTGTTCTCATCCTAGCGGCCACGTGTCTTGTGCATCAGTGGGATCAGTGGAGCAGGAACTCCTGCACTTACAAAGGTTCCCTGTTGTCGGTTGGAGAGCATTGGACCGAAGCTGCTTGGCAGAGATTTGCGCTCTGGGTGCTTTCTTACTTTTGGATATCTAGTCTTGTTCTGGTTCAGTATAGTATAGGTATATGTTCACAGACCTGATATCAACCCATGAAGAAACAAGACAGCAAGTGCTGAAGAGGATGGTTACACGGACTGTATTCATTTTGTATAACAGAAAACAACATGTTTCTGTCTCCCCTTCAGATTTAGAGCTCTATCAGAACAACCAAACAGATGCCACTGAAGACCCCACTCTCATCCCCGGAGAGGACTCGGCCACCCCTTCAGTCACCCCCTCCGATTCTGACCCAACTAGCAAGAAGCCAGAGGGTGTGTTCACTGGAAACCCTGCCAATGCGACTTTGATGCCGGATGTCTTCGATCAGCCTGCTGGATCTGGGATGCAGCCTGCAGGCTCTGAGGAGGACACCCACGACCTCACGACCCTCACCACGAAGATCCATCCGACGCAGTCGGCGTCAGACAAGACAGCGGTGGATGACAATGTGATGCTTGACACAAATGAAAATGCAGGTGAGATCAGCAACAGGTCTGTTATGTGGGCCTCACTGAGCTGAAACAAACTGATTCACCTGTTCAAAGCAGTGAAGTTACTTCTCAAACGCAGGATGCCCCCTTGTGTTGGGTGCCATGAATCTCACACAACTATTTTCGCTTGATATTACAAATTATATAATTGTAAATTGAAGGTTTTCCTTTACTGTTTACAGCACTCATTCCCAATGGCCGTAAGACTGTTGAGCCAAAACCTGAGGAGCGCGAGAGCAGTCAGTCATCGAGTAAGTCCTTTTTGAGGGGTGGAAAATGAATTTGGATCAATCCAGTGCAGCAATTGAAAGAATTGTTTTTTTACCCTCTTGTCTACAACTGGAGATATAAATGTTATGCTCTCGTACCGGTCAGTAACTCCCCTTATAAAGTGGTGCAATTCCCCTTATAAATTGAGAAGAAACCTTACAAACACAATCGCGGCGCATTTTATTATTTTATTATTACTATTCACATCACAGCAAGACAGACAATGTACTGGAAAATGATAACAAAGATAACATATATAAAAGCTTGCATTACATTTACCATGTGCAGCATGTTTTAAAATAAAAAAAATTTCCATAGTGTCTTTCAATCTTTCAGAAAAATCGGATTCTTCCATGCTTACAATTCAAAACAACGGATGTGGGCCGCAGTGCAACGCGCATGCGCACACAACACTCTCATCGTGAAAGCCGAAAGCAACAAGAAAAATAAATACGCGACCGAGGATACGTTTTGCTAGTATGATGCGCCGACCGTCGCCAGTTACCGGCAAGACGAGACAATCCGTTTGGGATCCGAAATTGGCGAGTCGATATCGGCCTGGCGTGAATTATTTTTTCTAATGTATTTTCCCCGTACAAAAATCGTTATACGGCGTGAAATTGTAAAAAAAATAAACGTATAAGTTGACAGGTCTGTGTTGCTATACTAATTTCACACCTTCTCTCCTGTAGACTGGCTGGTCATCTTTCTGACTATCATTGGAGTCGCGGCAGTTCTGCTGGTCTGTGTCGCTGTCGCCAAAAGAAAAAGGTCCGCGTCTCATCTTCTTCGCTCAGTTGTCACTCTGTCTGCAGGCAAGTGATATCCTCTTGTTTCCACAGCTGGTTTGGAAGGAAGCAAACGCTCATGATCACCAAGGAAGGCGGCGAGGGGAACGGAGCGGCCGCTTTGGCGTCTAGCTCCAACGCTCAGGAGAGGGAGCAGGAGATGGTCACCCTGATGAACAAGGAGAAAATCCAGGAGAACGGCAACACGGAGGAGTTCACCGTGATCACGCTAGAGGAGTCGCCGGACAAAGAGCCGGTGGCGTGAGAGCGAATAAGTCAAGCTGAGGATGGGAGGCGGGGTGGCACCTTCAGATATTGTTGGTCAACACTGGATGTATATTTAGAGAACGTTTTTAACACGCACGTATTCGGGCTATTGAAGATCAGTACATTTCGGGGGCATTCCAGCGACAACAACGGAAGAATGTAAGGCGGATTTATGATAAGCAAAACAACTTTTCATTTCTATACCAAATGGTTTCCTTGTTAAAACATCGGATCTTCACTCGCCCCAATATGCTGTTGCGTGCCTTTGACTGTAGGAGCATCTCGGATGGTCTTGAGAGGGGACCGGGGAGGGGGCTGGTATATGCATGCGTACATTGGCGGGTGTGAATATTTTGTGTGCCAGTTGCATTGTGTTGTGTACATTGTTGAGGAAAGATGGGTCTAATTTAATCAGAAAACAAAGACGCCGACAAGGCTGATAATCATTCTGTGAAAATGAAATAGACTGAATAGTTGTGGGCCTTTTTTTTTTTTTTCTTTGCTTTGTTTTCAAATTTCTAAAGTGTCATGTGCTTTTATTTTGGCAACATGTCAGCCGTTACCTGTGGACTGCAGCTTTTGTTTGGCGAGAAAACTGGGAATTAATTTATGTAGCTTCAGCTCCCGTTTTTCTTGGCGTGTGTGTATGTATATATATATATATATATTAAATCATGTTTTGCAGATGCCTTAGCAATAGCTGCCAGTGATTGTTTTTTTGATAGCTTTGAAACCCCTTTTTTAAGAAAGGACTGTGCCAATTTTTGGGGTGGGGGAGGTGTTCATAATGATGTCCCTGACGTTATCCTGAGGATAAGTAGGCTGAGAATTATAATATTAACTTGCTATATACACAGTGTGTACAGAATTTGGAGATTTAAAAGTAAATAATTGAAAAGGATCTATTGTAGATTTCAAAAACCGGACTGGTGAAATCAAAATATTCCTCCTAAATATTCAACCACATGCTGCAGTTTTCTACTTTCTAAACCATCATTTCCACATTCCTTGTGCAACAGTGCTTTTCCTTTTTTTCAGGTAAACTTTGAATAGTCCAAATACATTTCTTACTGTTTTTCCAGTTTCCGCTTTTGCTCTTTATATGATTCATAGACAAGATAAGTAGCGAAACTTCTCGTGTAGTTTTATTAGAAATTTACAACCGTTGAACAAGTTTGTAAAGCTCCCTGTTGAATTTAATAAATGTATATTGCAACCAATGTGTTGTCTTCCTTTTTTCTATTTCCACTCCATGAGAACTTTGTCTTCTAGTTCTTTTGGTTTCTCCCATCTTCCTCCATCTCCCCCTGTCCTCTGCTTCCTCTTCTCTCAAACCTACAAACCTCATGTCCTCCTTCACCACCTCCATCAATCTCCTCTTTGGCCTTCCTCTCCACCTTCTGCCTGGCAGTTCCACCCTCAACATCTTCCTACCAATGTACTGTCTCTCCTCTGTACATGTCCAAACCATCTCCATCTCGCCTCTCTGACTTGGTCTCCTAAACACCTGAGCCCATGCGCTGTCCCTCTGATCTACTGCTTCCTGATCCTATCCATCCTGTTCACTCCCAGAGAGAAGCTCAGCATCTTCATCTCTGCCACCTCCAGCTCTGCCTCCTGTCTTTTCCTCAGTGCCACTGTTTCCAAACCATACAACATTGCTGGCCTCGCCACCGTTCCATTCCATGAGTACTTACTGAACATTTACCTGAGGGAAAGAAGGTAAGTTTCACCTCTGACTAAAAGTAAAGTACAGTATCTGGCATGTCTCAGGTGGAGAAAACCTCTTTCTATAACACACTGATGCAATGATGAAGTGGACTCAGCCTTGCACGGCCTTGCACCAAACCAGCAATACTGTTTCATGATGCCTCATCTACCCATCACTACTGAAACCCTTCGGCTGGCTATTTCTCGCTGCAAAAATCCAGTTTAACAGTCTTAGTCGATATGTGTAACCCCACATCCTTTCTAAACCAAAAGCGCCATCTAGTGGCCTCTGAAAATTGGGACAGTGTTTCATCAACCATGCAATACTGTTTCATGGTATCTCATCTACCCATCACTAGCGTAAGGACTTAAACCTGACATGTACAATATACGGTAGGCTGCATGGAAAGGTAGAGTATTCCTACCATACTATCATACTTACGATACAAGACAACAGAAGCAGTCGAAACTTTATTGCATCTTGACTCAGCATACTTCTAACTAACAGAGACTAAAACGTGAGAACCCAAACTGTTTACACTTTCATTTTGAGTTGACAGTGGAGACAGATGTCAGTGTAAGAAACTAGTCTTCTTCAATAAATTCCAGAATTTATTTCAGAGTCTGGTCGTGTCTTGTAGCTGCTCTGTACAGGTCAGCAGGACAGTGGGGTCTGTGACAGCTGCAGGGGGACAGTTGTTTAGTAGCGGACACGGATTTGTTAGCACTGAAACAAAGGTCAGGTCGCCAGAGTGACTTGGTTGTGACTTTGGCTAGGTGTTGCCCGAAGTGCTATCGGTGCTTTCCAATTACCTCGGAAGTCGGAACAAGCTGCAAAGTGATCATAAGCGGAGCAGCCTAGCGATAGCCATTGTTAGCACGGTCCACACTGCAGCTTGTATATACAGCATGAACATTTAAAATTATACTAGAGACACATTTCTACAGGATTATGCGGTAGACCGATTTCTTGAAAAAAAGGTGGGCGGAATATACATTAGCATTACAGAAGCTCTACTCACTGAGTAGCCATCTTGGATTCGTGAGACTTCTCCCACCATCTGGGAAATCGGGTACATCATCCGGGTGGGGGGAGGAGCTGGGAATTTCTCAGTCCCAGTTGTGTGCCACAACGTTTATATCTGCGATGGACGCAGTGCAGTGTTTCAAACATTAGCCAACTTTAGTGACCATTCCTTGCACAGTTTTGTCAATGAGGCTCCTGGTCAGTGGACAAGTTTAACCAATGGGCTACACGTGGCATCAGTAGTGGGATAGTCACACAAGTGCCCTGGACAATGACCTGCTGTGATTCAAGGCACCTTTAGGCATGAGTGAATGTAGGAAATTGGAGCGGTGAAGGAAGGGTCATTGAGAGATGCTAAAGGTTTACGGGGATCGAGGGTCAAAAGATGGCGGTGTTGGGATCCTATCCTTCTCTCATTGAACAGTATTTCATTGGTCTGTTTCGCTTTTCAGAGTTCAAGTCAGTGAACGAATCACAAACAACAAGAAACAGCAGGTTTTAGTTATGAATGAACATTTATTAGTTATATTTGTATATGTACACCAAAGGTACAACACATTGATATGTAGAAACAGATTTCTTATGTATACCATCGACCGAAGATAGAATTCATGTATTTTTTTGTCTTTTCTTTTCCTCTCAAATTTGTTTTGTTGTTCCCCAACACATACGCTTTGCCTTTACATCAAAATTACAACAACAGCTTTACAAAGAGGGAAGGCAGGGGACAACCGGAGACCATGTTGGGGGGTGATTTATGAGACACATCAGTAGAAAAAGGACAAGCTTTGAGGAAATACTGGCCTTTCGTTCAAATACTGTGCCGATCTCTTTCATGTGTTTTGCTGCAGAGACTGTGCGTTGTTTTGTCGAAAAAGGCAAGAGGGGATCAAGGCAGTTTATCTTTGATGCGATGTGGATGGTCTGAATGAGTCTCCGTCATGCGTGGACTGTTCTGCAGTCACTGACCCACATGACTGAGCAACAACAAGCTGTCGAGATTGAGGACGAAAAGATGATCCAGATGAGTCACCTGAGAAATTTTGCTTGGTAGTGATACCACTGTTGTTTGTCCCTTCACTCTAGCGTACAGGGCAGATTTCACCCTTCGACTCACTCCCCTCCGACTTCTTTTCCACGGTAACTTCCACCTAAATAACTTATGTAGGGCCCTTTGATCAAACCAGAAACTTCCCTTTCTCTCACTCTTTCTCTTTCGCTACCATTATTCTTTGATTTCCTTCATAATGCAAACGCCGTTTGCGTGACTGTAATAACCAGAATATCTTGCGTCGCCATTGAACAGAACAGTTATATATTTATTTATGTACAATGAATATGAATGCACACGGCTTATATCTTCATGGAACAAACATTCAAATGCTTACATTGGATAAAAAAAAAAAAGATTCATATATAGGTGTGTGACAAGTAAGTAAAACGACTAGTTAACAGCTAGTACAGAATAAAAAAAAAAGAAAAAAACAGGCAATTTAATTCACGATTTCCTCTCTCATTTCGTCTACTCTAATTTTACTCAGGACATAGATGATAGATTTCTAGAGGATTACATTTAAAATGTCACTATATTCCTACTTTTTACTCCCGCACCCGCAAAAAAAAAAAAAAAAAAAAAGAAAAATAATGAAAAAAAGAAAATCTGTTACCTACAATATATACACAAAGTGCAAGGAGGCACTTCAAAAATATCATGCTTTTAAGATAGTGGTGCAATAGAAATAATAACATTTTACTGTATCCATGCTTCTTAAAACACTCAATCCCCAACTGTAGTCATCGTGACCCGGACTGCTCGAAGGGTCCGTGTAGATGTTTGTGCTCTACTGTACATGTCGTGACCTTGATGTTGAAGGATGGTTGTGTGTGTGTGTTTGAAAATATCTATAGGCGCATGCTCGCTCTAATGTGTATTTAAACGTGCATCAGTGTGTGTGTGACCTTCTGCTGTGAGGACCGAGCGCTAAGTGTTTTGTTTAGTTTTTCTAGCGTTACTTGAAAATGTATTCGTCCTCGAGGTCAATCTGAGTGAACATCTCCAAGGCATTTAGCACAAGAAACAAGACAGGAGACACAGACATTTCTTACACACACCAAACACACACTAGCAAAGCAGGTTTTGAGGATGTTTTTTTTTTTCTTTTTGGCTTAGTGGGAGGAATGTGTACCTGACGATGCAGCACCAAGCATATGGCAGAAACAGTCTTGAGCTCTAGAGGTTAACACGGATGCAGGTATTTATCTTCAAGGAAGAAGGAAACGCTTCCTATACTGCATGTTCATCACATTTGTGCTTCTTCAGAGTGGAAATTATTGGAATGTGTGCGTGCTACATGCAGTTCCGATCATCCCTTTCTTTTTAAGTTTGTGCTGTTCAGCAGTAGAAAAAAAAACCAAACTATTTATCGCAAATTTGCCACCGTACTACTGGCTTTTTGTGCTCTTTGTTTGTGCTCCAAATAACACATTGTTCACTCTGAATTTCATCATTTGAATAGCAATACACAGGGCAGTACTAGCTTTGTTCTTTAGGCTTGTGCTTTGCTAAAGGAAGGAAATATAGATTCTGATATGATTGATATCCTGCCAGTTTGGTCCCATAAACTCGCGATCGTCCACTCACACAGACATACAGGGATTAAACCTCCACTAACTCATAAAATAAAGTCCCTTTTCTCAACATAAGCATTAATGGAAAACAAGATGGAGGGATAGAAATGTGTGCTTTGTCACTTCACGGTGAAGCAATAGCCTCCGCGCTATTATTTGCTGGACAAGAAGGAAAGAATGATGTGAAAGCAAGCGAGATCATATGGCACTTTAAAGTCTGCGTGTTTGCATGTCGGAACTTCTAAGTCTCCCTCCGTGCATGGCGGTAGGATGCCGTGCGCTCATCTCTTCTCTGCCACCCTTCTCTCCCGAAGCCTGGAAGTGTGATGTGCAATTGTCTGCTATAGAGAAAATAGTTGTGCTCTAACAGTATATAGCTCTCATATCACGGTTCGGTAGTAAATTAGTATTTATATCAGTCAGGTAGACAGTTACAAAAACTTGTAAAAGGGACTAATATAAAAGAAAGGAAACTAGATTACATAGTAAACAATTAGTAGTTCTGTTCATGTGACTTTTTTTCGTTTTTTTTTTTTTCCTCCAGATTGGAAAGCTTGAGGAGCCCAGGAGCAGGGGATCTCCGCGCCGCCATTATTCATGTTTCCACGGTTCTTCCTCAACAAGCGTGCACTCCGCAGCAGAGCCGTTTGTGGCTGAGGTTACCTGGAAACAGTTAGCAGGAAGAGCTGAACAGCCGGACAAAGGCACTGCATCCTCGCTGCGCTCTTTGGTGGGAGACTAGCTGAGTCATGTGCGTCTCGACATATTAGGAAAACTCACAATCTATTACAATAAAAGTCATTTACACCAATATAGTGGATGCTATTTGAAAAATATAGTCACACAGAATGAACATAGTGTTTCCTGGGAACAGTGCAAAAGTACAAAAACACAATACAGATGAGAAACATTCAGTGCAAAATTTGTTGGATATATATTTGATTCTTGCTCCAAATTTTGAAAAGTAAATATAATAATATTAATAATAACACACTTGAGTAACGCTAGTAAATGCCATGATCTCGGATTAAATCTGGCATTCAAATATTAAAACCATTCATAACCAACATCTTTGCACAGTGGCTTAACTTATTTTTAGCTTCCTCATGCTCCTCACAGTAAAACATGGGAAACTAAGGCAAATGTAAGGCCATAATCTGATTTACATTTAAAGTTTATTCAAAGTAAACTAATAATAATAACAATAACAATAACAACAACAACAATAATAATAAATAATAATAATAATAATAATAATAATAATAATAATAATAATAATAATAATAATAATAATAATAATAATAAATGTCATTATTATATTATTACTAGTAGTAGTAGTGATACTTAGTACTTGTAGTATTGTAGTGGTCTGATTTTATGCCATATAAATGCCAACTGAAGATACCACAAAAAAATAAAAATAAAACAATAATAATATAAACAATTATTCATAGCTCCTCAATTACCCAATATTCATTCATTTTTCGGTAGTACTAGTATTTTTACAAGTAGTTTTTGTGTGGAACAAAAAAGTCAACATCTAGCTTATCGCCATAACCAGAATTGCATTGTCAGAACTAGAGGCGTTATTGTACATGCATAGACTGGTTTCTCTCTGAAAATGTGGATGCAATATTTTACATTTTTATTTGGTAGCTGCTGTAGAACTCTACTGGTTGTATTCACACCATCCATTTTTCTCGGACATGGATGACTGTGTTTTTATTTTAAGTATAATGGAGCTGAAAGTCAGTAATGTAAGGAAGATTAAAATCCGTTCCCTCAAACAACAGTGAAAAATGATACAGTACAGTCCAAAAAAAAAAAAAAAAAATTGGACAAAAACAAACTGAAAATGAACACAAACTACATAGCGAGTGCGATGTTAGCTACTACGCAGGGTTAGAAATGCGAGTCATGCTAATAGATGAGCTAAGAAAAGATGGCTGATACATGAAATAGCAAGCCTTTGTGTCACATTCATATGCAAATCTCAGGAAGGGGGACATAACTTTTAACTATGGACAGATTGCTGGTGTGACAGGTTGCCAGCGTTGCTAGGCAACACCACCCATTCTGTAATAAATGAATAGGCCCATCAGTAGACCTCTTTCACGGAGACGAACGCCGTGGAGCCGCTGTTCGGAAATATATACAGGCCATTACAGTAAAGTATGGGCGCTGGCACGCCAGCTTCATCCGTGTTTTATGGCCATATTCTATTTTCCTACATCTCAGGGAAGCGTCAGAAATAGCTGGTGTGAACCCTGGGAATGGGTGAATCACTGTCTCTGTGGGAAGTGTATGAGCTGCTAATTATATTTGACACACCCGCAAATGTATTTCTACGCAGACTGTACATTTAAATTGAATAAAAGAAAGAAAAAAAATATATATATATAATGTTAGGTATGGTACGATTTATTTTTCTGATAGCATTCGGAGTCTAAGTCTTATGTTAAACACTTGTTTTATAAATTCGATGAATGAATTTTTGTTTCACAAAAGCTGCTGTTCCCTCAAAAAACAAATAGAAACATACAACAAACATGCGTTCTATTTTCATGCACAACAAACAAAAGCTGGTGAATACCATGAAGACGGACCAGTCTCATGCAACGGCGGTGCAGGCTTAGATTGAAGTCTCTATGTCAGCAAGTGTTAATAGTACCTTGCATTCATCTACTACGACAGAATTGTTAGCAGTAGAGGCAGACGATAAGACGCACTGGTTGGAATTGTTTTCGTGGTGGTTCTTCATGTCATCGTAATAGGACTGGGTCTTTGTCATCATCTCAATGTCATCTGACTTAGCCATGTGAGCATCCAGCTCGTCCAGTTCCGCCTTGGACATGTGGTAAACGATGCCCGCACCGTAGGAGTCGCCCACCACGTTAACAGAGGTCCTGAATCGATCCCTGCGGAGATCATTTTTATTGGAAATGCCGTAAAATTCCCGACATAAAAAGGAGACGGAAGGCATGGAGGAATAGCATGAAACTCACAGCAGCCAGTCAACAGCAACCAGCAGGCTGATGTCCTGAGTTGGCAGGCCCACAGCAGTTAGGATCAGCAGCATGGTTACCAGGCCGGCACTCGGAATACTAGCGGCTCCGACACTGGCCAGGGTGGCGGTGAGACTGTACAAAGAAAAGAAACTAAATGACAAACTCTTCACTCGCTCCTCAGACGGCCTTCAGGCGCCGCCATTGAAATCGGTTTAATTCAGTCTGTCTAAGTGATGCTTGTCTGGAGAGCTGCACCGTAAGTGGACCAGTGGGAGTCCTTCATCGAGCGCGAAGAGCTACAGATACCCGAGGAGTGATGATTGATACGAGGGCCGGCGCGAGTGCTGGTGCAGACCAAAGGTCGACCGCGCTTTACTTTCCAGCTCAAGGTGATTACAGTATTTCATGCTCATCACTTGAACACTGATTGAACAAAGACGCCAGATTTCGGGGGGGCGTGACTCCAGCCTTTTCTTAAGGGACTCTTGCCACGCAATTGAATGCAAAGTGGATATGATTGTATCCACTTCAAGCTCATGTGCAGACACAACAAATAAAGGCCTTTCCTCGTGACTTATGAAACGTATATGCACATGTCTAAAACATCGAGTACAAAGACAAAAATGGTTGGTTACAGACATGAAGCTTCTTCAGAAAAGGCATTTCTTATCCAGATTCCAAAGTCCAAACCAAAACGGACTCTGTTTCAGTGACTTTGGCGTCATAGAGTGACACCTTCCGTCCTACATGTTGAGGCTTCAGGCATTCCATTGAAGCACGTTTAGCTTTGCAAAGCATATCCTGAATCTGTGCGCTGCACATTATCTAAAAGGAAGATGGTGTTACAGTTGCCAGTGGGTGGGGCTTGTTTCGTTCTGAGAACCGCATTGCATCACTTGGTATAGAACGTGCCTTATGCCCTTGTGCTACATTTCTACGGCACTGACTGAAGCAGGGGTGGGGGACATAAGCTGCTATATACCAAGTGACTACAGTGAAGTCTTAACTCCCTCTTTGGTACGTCCCATGGGAGCAAAAAGATTGTACCCCATTGGAACAACTATGCCTCAGCATATAGCGCTAAAGGCCGATTTGAGAGTTAGAATGTGTTGTGAAAGGAAGATACGGTGCAAAGAGGCCAAAAATGTCCTCTCACCAGAGACCGTGTTCAACACTTCTACAGGAATATCAAGCCTTTCTCTGGCTAGTGTGGAGACATTCCAAAAAAAAAAAAAAAAGGGTTCTTGAGCCTTCCCCGGCTCATGTTTGCCCTCAGGTCCTAACTAGGCAGATGTCCAAGGGGCATCCTAAAAAGCTACTTCAATAGGCAATGGTTCTACTTTGTGTCTCTCCCACATAACTCAGGTCCTCATCCAATGTCTGAGGAAGAGTCCAGCCACCCTGTTCTTTGGTCATCTCCAAAAGGTCATGTAGTAGGAACACAGATTGATTGGAATATCGAGAGCTTTGCCCTTTTCTTCACCACGACATACCCACACAGCCTGCCCTTGACTGAGCGAATATGCACTTTATATGCAACTTCATAAAACCAACACCAATGTTGTGATCTAAGAAGGCAAAGTCTCTGACCTGACAGTGACGATTTGACCGGGGTCAAGGTTGATGCCATTCATCTGAGCGATGAAGATGGCAGCGACGGCCTCATACAAAGCAGTTCCGTCCATGTTGATGGTGGCGCCGACGGGAAGCACAAAGCGGGTGACTCTTTTGTCAATGCCCAAGTTCTCCTCCAGGCAACGGAACGTGACGGGAAGCGTGCCGGCGCTGTTGAGGTATCATCCCATGTTTAATCGAACATTTTTCAAATGAATCCTACCGGTGCTTGTCGCCACTGACCTGGAGGCGGTTCCCAGGGCAGTGATCCAGGCTTGGAAGATGCCCAAAAAGAAGGTGAAGGGGTTTTTCCTGACAATAACGAAGTAGATGCTGGGCAAGAAGATGGCTCCGTGAATGATCAGGCCGATGATGACGGTGATCATATACATTCCCAGCTGCCTGGCCACCACCTCCAGGTCCTTGATGGAGATGATCTTACCACAGATGAGGCAAGCGATACCGAAGGGCGAGTACCTAGTGACAGGGCATGGGAAAGGAAGTCTTGAATGAAGAGAACCACCCAACGCCGGAGGCATGAAGCGCCGCAAGCAACCTGGATGCATTCCTGCTACCATCCAAGTATCATACATGATGACTTGACAGATCATTGACTGGCAGCAAAATGGGTTTCAAATGAGCCGATAGTATCGTATGTGATACTGACCACATGATCATGATGACAAGTTTCATCACAATCTCGTTTAGGATGTTGAAGAAGTCAATCATGAGTCTGGCCTTCTCTCCCATCTTGCCCATGCAAATTCCAAATGCAATGAAGAAACCAATCAGACCTGTGGAAAGCAGTCAGTTTTCGGAGATCACATTAGACAGGCGGGATGACTCGGCAGCAGCAAGACCAAAGCAAACCAACAGGTGATGGGACAGTCTCGGTCCGCAGCAGTGACACCTACCCAGGACGTTCATGCCGCTCTTGAACTGCAAGGACTTCTTGATGACAAACTGGGGCTCCTTGGTGATGTTAGCCACCAGGCCATCCATGACCGTGGCGTTGACATTCTCCTCTACGACCACCTCCACTTTTTTAGTGACCGTCTGAATCTAAAGCCATCATGGAAACGTTAGAAATGTCTGAAGAAACATCAAAAACTGTTGTCATTTTTTCTTCTGAGAATGTGGTTGTTTATTTTCCTTTATTTTACCATAGCTGTACACTGACTCCTCACCATGTTGCTGCTTACTTTTTGGGGACTCTATTTTGGGATTCTGCTGCCGGTATTTACATTTTTTTTTGTATACAACCGATATGGCTGTTCAGTCGTGCTCAACGAATTAGCATCAACCGAGGCACTTACTATCGTAGAGTCAGAGAAACTCCTAAATACGTTAAGCCCCAGTTGTTGTTGTTTGTTTATTTTACTTTTTTTCTTATGTTTATTTGTACTATTGTTTTTTACTTGCTCTTGTGTTTCCACCTGTCATGCTGCTGGAAATGGGAATTTCTCTTCGGAGATTAATAAAGTATCTGTCTATCCATCCATCCATCCATCCATCCATCTATCTATCTATCTATCTATCTATCTATCTATCTATCTATCTATCTATCTATCTATCTATCTATCTATCTATCTATCTATCTATCTATCATCTATCTATCTATCTATCTATCTATCTATCTGTCATCTATCTTTCTATCTATCTATCTATCTATCTATCTATCATCTATCTATCTATCATCTATCTATCTATCTATCATCTATCTATCTATCTATCTATCTATCTATCTATCTATTATCTGTCCATCTATCTATCTATCTATCTATCTATCTATCATCTATCTATCTATCTATCTATCTATCTATCTATCTATCTATTATCTATCTATCTATCTATCTATCTATCTATCTATCTATCTATCTATCATCTATCTATCTATCTATCTATCTATCTATCTATCTATCTATCTAAAGCAGTCTTTCTCAAATACGTTTCATTTTTATTTCAAGCAAATTGATGCACTTAAAGTCTTTTGTATTACAGACAAAAACAATTTGATAAAGTTATTCTTTATTGTAAGTTGATCTATATTACTTTCTTATGTCTTTTCTTTAATGTTAATAAGGATACAAGGTTATGCAGAGGTGTGTAAATATACTATTTACAGAGGCAGTGGATAGTTGGGGCGCAAAAATGTTTATGCAGCAGAATACAATTGAGAAGCATTGCATTAAAGAAACAACCATATAAGAGCTGTGTGAATGTTTTTAAATATAAAAATACTTAAAAGAAATAGGGTAAACATAGTTTCTACTTCACTCTTACCCCTACTAACAAAATAATAAATAAAATTGGAGGATAAATAGAGTTACTGAATGACCAGAAATTGACCATCTTTATTAGGAATTCAAGATTGACTGCAACTTTTAGTCAGCTGTTGCAGTGCACTTTGGGACATGTCATGTTGCTGGTGGTTGTAGTTTTGACAGAAAGGAAAGATGGCATTTCTCTCAAAAACATTACAACTCAACATTACTGCGATCTGACCCAGAGGCCCTACATTTCAAAAGCTAACAGCCGGATAAAGGTCAGAAATGTGATCCTTTTGGATCTGCGTACCTGCTGGAAACAAGCCTGCACCAGGTTCTCCGGGAACAAGTTCCGGATCAGATCAAAGAAGGCATCCAAGCTTGACACGTCGTCATTCTTCTCCCCCTCGCCCAGATTTTCCTTCAGTTTGGGGTTGCCGGGGTGGATCACCAAAACCAGGATGACCCCCAAAACAGCAGCAATGATGGTAGTGGACATGTAGTAGACCATGGCTCTGGTGCCGAGACGTCCACTAGATTTGGCGTCCAAACCAGCCAGACCTGCAGGAAGATATGATCAAATATTTTTTTGAAATTGATCAGGTCTTTATCGAGATGCAGGTTCACACTTCACCTGTGATTAAACTGGAGATGATGAGAGGAAGGATCAACATTTTCAGCATCCTCATCAGGATGTCTCCGGGAAAGGCAATCACCATGACGATATCCGGGTGGATCGGGGAGGCCACGCGGAGCAGCATCCCTGCTACAGCTCCCAGAATCACACCTGAAGCAGCCATCGGGAATGTCAGTCAAGCAAAGCGGAACATTCAGGGATACAGAGGAAAGATAACAAGCGACAAAAGTCACTTTGTCTGAGAAATGGGGGGGGGGTTAACGGAAACCTGCGCGGAAAGGATGAAGATCACAGCTCTTAGAAGCTGTCAGGATGAGGCAGCGAGTCAGGTTTTGGGGTGGAGCAACTCTAATGACTACTGTTTCCAACTGTTCCAACTGAATTATATTTTGACACCTCTCGCAGGGCACATGAAACACCAGCTTTATACAGCTCAGGGAATCAGACCTTTAACTTCCTGTCTTATATGTGTATTCCACTGTTTTTACGATTATTTTTACAAGTATATCTCTATATTTCAGTCATTATTTGTTTTTAAATTCATATTACTGATATCCTTAGCTTGTGTTGGGCCCAAATTCTTTTTATGGTTTTATTTTTTTCCAGTCATTTTAGCTTTATTAAACTTATATCACGACATGAAACATATTAAGTGAAAGAAGGAAGAGGAAGAGCTTGTATCTCCATTCACAAAAGAGAGTCCCGTGACACATGGGGAAGCATCCTCTTCATCGACACACAAGAGGCAAGGGTGACCTTTGTTTTTCTGTCTCCCAGGCCCAAGGGTTTCGCCTCGGCCTCTGTCTGTCTCAGGCCAGACAAGCCACCCTCCTCCCAGACTGAACATCTCGTGCCTCTCCCAGTTTGTAAAATCTTATTTATTACGGCATAAATTCTAGTGAGGCACAGCCACATCCTGTTTGCTCTGAATAGCTGTGGATGCCACTTTATTTCCTGTAAATCCTCAGTGGCCTGTTTGCAGGCTTCCATTCAGGCTCCTGCAGACCAAGTGACAGATGATCAATGAAGCTGCTGGCTCATTTGCTCGGTGAGACTCCTGCCAAGTGAAGTGTGGTGAACACACTCTCAGACAAGCATCAATTCTGCACCGCACATTGATTGTCTCGCCACTTCCCAAAGGTCTGGACATTCAATTACAAGATAGCCAGTTAAATTAATACATTGAGAATCTGGTGACGTTCAAGTCAAATAATAATAATGATAGAAATTAAAAATAATTGCAAAATGTGATAAATGGAAAAACAAGTATCTCTTCCTCCTTTTTCACATTGTTTTTTGTTTTGGGAAAAGTAATTATCTCCATGTGCCCCATGAAAATTATTATTATATTCGTAATGAGCAACATTTATAACAAGTAATAAGTAAGAAAAATGCAAGAGTTAAGTTCTAAGAACATTTTTTTTCTTGAGAAACAAGGTGTTTCAATGAAAACTGTAAAATTATGGCAGAAGTTTTGAGTGTTTAAATCAAAATAAAGAAAAACATAAATATTAATATGTAATCAGACGTCATTCAAAACATTTTTATTCATTTATTTTTACTTTTTAGGCATTTCCCCCACCCCAAAAAAAAACAAAGAAATTATTGTTTCTAAACAAAAAATGTGTGCGATATTAGCGTTACACTGAGCTCTTTATTGAGGAGAACTTGGGGAGCGCACTGGGACAGTGCATACCTCTGCCAAACTATTCGCTTTCACAGAAACTGACATTTTGATATTATTGCTACACATTAATTTTAGCAATAGACTTTATGTTGTCTACATACTGTACGTCGAATGCAATGTGCTCATCCGGGAAACAGGTTAACCAGCTCCGTCACCACACTCTGACAGCGACTTTAGCATAAGTAGAAGGTGAACAGGCTTCACCTTCAAAAATCATAACCTGGACAATGCAACACCCGTTTCATACGACCTCACGGTTTTAAATGTTTTTGTCGTAACGTGACTCTCACACACTTTCTATCTCCTTGTTTTGCTAAGATCCTTTGAATGCTAGTTGCATTCATGATACGTTCTTGTCACGTGATATGAGGTCCAAAATTATGACCTTACCACTGCAATAGCAACGCTAGTTTCAAAGCAACAGGAGATCTACTGTTACAGCTTTGCTACAACTCTGCGTTGATGCATCGTGGCGCAGGAATATCAGACCTGCTCTGTGCAGAGTAACGTGAGATATTGAAGCACAATGGAGAGCAACTGTAGTAAACAGTAATTCAAGGAGCAAAAAATATTGTTTCCCCATTCCTTTAAGTGAGGGATCAAACAGGAATGTGGCCCTGTGTGAAGAAATTAAGATTTGTTCTAAGCTACTTCTCTGGTTGTCATGGCAGTGTGGAAGGGGTCAAGAGAAATATGATCTTTATGAGGTGTTGCATAACACCATCACTGCCCTTTCCTCTGTTCATTAAAGGCAGCCGCCCCCCGCGGGGCCCTGAGCCACAGCAATAATTTTAATTTGCTGCCGAAGTGACCAGTGCTGCAAAAAGCTTTTGATGCCAACAGGTGGCGCAGACATGAGGAAGGTCAGGACTCCCACTCATCTCTCGCTGGTACGTCGAAAAACCACAGATGGCGTCTCCTCCTTCTGAAGCTCCAGATGGGTGCTTCACCATCTTCAACACACACAGTTTTGTGAATTCAGTGGAAAGGTGGGATACTGACCGAGGACGGTGAGGGTCAGCAGGAGGTTCTTGAACATCTTGGAGCAGATTTTGGCACATTTGGACTGAGGCCTGGCCTCGATGGGCTCCAGGTGACTCTCATGCATCCTCACTTCCACTTGTTTAGGCATACTGTTTGTGCTGCGGACACAGATGGAGAGAAGCATTATTGAATCATATATGCGTGCAAAAAAACTTTCTTTTTTTTTTTCCCAGTGAGTCATCAATGTGTCAGTTTATGATCCGCTAACAGATGGACTGTCAGGCTGCCACGTCCCAAACTTTACTTTCCAATTTCTGACAGTGACAACGAGTGTTTCACTCCCGCCTCAGACCCTTGCTAAAAAATACACTCACTAAAATACATGAATTCATTCAAGCTCAAGTTCCTGAGGTATAAATATTAATGGAGCCATCTTTGAAACTGAATTTGTTATGCAACATTTCTCCAAAACACAACTCTTCTGAGTATTTATCAAACTGTAATCTTCACTCACACTATGAGTCTCATAATGCACTGCAACTGCAAACACCAACAACAGTTCATGTTGTGAATCAAAGGTTTGAATCCCACATATCAAACTCACGGCCCAAATCTACCATTCGTTTCATGCTGAGCTAAACATCAGTGTTCGCCAAGCTGTTTTCTGAGAGTGATATTTAAGTCAGTAATGATTCTCTCAACATAAACGTTGCTGCCAATGGGAGGCAATTTGACCAAATGAAGACGCTTCAGGTGTTTTGGTGGTGAAGGAAGGCACAAGTTAACAAGCTCACTCACATACATTCTAGATTTAGCATCCAATAATGGAAAGAAAGAGGGGTATTGCCTGCTTTTTTGACTTGTACTACTTATAGACAAAAAAAAAAAAATCTGTCCCGTGACAATGTCATTAAGTTCTAGCTCTTTGTGTTGTTGAGTTTAACACCGCTAGTTTAAACCAGATATTGATGTTAACACCAGTGAATTCCACCTTCATTCAGCAACAAATGCACACCCTCCGAAAGACGTTCAACTCTGTTGTCGCATGAGAGCAATTGGTCACGCAGTGGCGTGAACAGAGCGTGGAGGATATATTGAAAAAGTGGGCGTCGGAAAGCTACTTCCTCTTATCCTATAGAAGGGAAAAGAAAGCCAGCTGTGGGCGCCACAAAGCCAACGCTTCAACTGAGGAGCCTTTACATCACGTCGCCGTCAGGACTGAGAGTTTAATCCATCAAACCTTCTTTTTTGTGTTTGACATCTTCATCCTTCAGATGAAAAGTGCCCCAAAAATGAATTGTGCAGGGAAGAAAGGATAAAATGACGAAACTCACCACAGGGGATCAAAGCCGAAAGTGAAAGCCGTCAATGGCAGTGTTATATATTTTTCGATTCTCTGCACCCTCTTTGCAGATGACACCCTGAACTTTTTGGATATCAATCATTGTGGCTGTCGAGGGTTTTCATGAGATAAATCAATTAGAAAACAAAAAGGGCATTTTTTCCATTTTTGCCTCCCCCCCTTTTTTTTTTTTTAAAGGGTGCATTGTAGCAAATAATTGTGTATCACTGCGCACACATGCTACCACTCCCCAGAAATACACACAATTCCTCAAGCTTTCATGTTCCAAAGAAAGACCACCTGGTCGGCTCGCAGGCACACAGATGGGCCGGTCCCGTCTCCTCTTGTTAACCTCACTCTCAAGTGTGAACCACATGCAAAAAGCACATTTCAGCTCTGAGTCAGTAACGCCTCATGTGATCTTCCATTCTTCATTACCTTCCTCTCTAATATGAGCTATGATCCCCGTTAATAGAATGGTCCCCGCTTTTTTTAGCCGAGAGAGGAAGTTGGATATTATTCTGTCAGGACTCTCTCAGAAGACGAGAGCGAAGGTGAGAATGATGAAGCGAACTGAATATTTAAAGGACTTTATCAATTATGTACAAAACCGTTGCGCATAAATGGTCTTCTTAGTATCTCTCCCTTGACTTAATGCTACACTTTTTTATTATTATAGAACATTTTGGAGTGGGATATAAGTCTGACTATATAATATCTAATGCAGTATATAATAATGAAAATACATGAATAATAATTTCAGTGAAAAATGTCATTCAAAATTGATGTCATTTAGTTTTCTTCCATATAAATTGTTAAAGTCAATTGATAAGTTCTTGTTATATGTCGTCCAAAATGGTTTAAACCAGTTAATCTGGTCTGTCAGATTAGACCTGGATTAACTACACCAGCGTGTAGATTAACCCTGATGAGATTTTGACAAAGTAAAAGAAGTCGAGAGCATCAGAGCGGCACTTACTTCATCCCTGTTGTACTTGAGGTACGTGCTATCACCAGGTTTACCACTCCGAACTTTGGCGTTTAAAACTGCAGAATCACTATCGTTCCATCAAAAAAAAAAAAATGGCCGGATGCCAGCACATAGAATCCAAGGGGAGATCAATCAATCCCAGCAGACGGATCCACGCTCTCAGCTTAGTGTTTCAATATCGTCCAGGGAGCGTGAACCCAGTCCAGATGACAGACTGACTCACCGCCAGAGGAGTCTACTTTGCCCCATCCTGATGTCTGCACCCCACAATTCCCACCCCTCCAACACCAAGCCACACACATACACTGACTAGAACCCTGGAAATAAAACAAAGAGGAAGACATGGAGGAGGGAGGAGTCAGTCTATATATGAGCTTAAGTGTCAAATCCCTTAGGGTCCGTCCATTCTCTGGACAGTAATCCCCCCCAATACAGAGCAGCTCCTGCAATAGAGACCACTGGACATGAGAGCCGCTAATGGCACAGCAAGGACAGTGCAGCTTTGCCTCAATAATGAGAATAAAATGAAGTAAAACGGTATATAAAGGCTCAGTATTAACATCCGCGGGCGGCAGATTACGGTTTAATCTCGTGTGCTATGTAGCCTGTAATATACAATACCATTTACGTAGCACAAGAAACACAATCTTCTCATTAAAAGTGAATGTCGCAGATTGACTATTTTCACACTTTATAAAAGCATAGATAGAATTGAGTGAATTTTAAAACACCTGATTCAATGACTCATCATTTTTTTTATTTCTAAAATCAAGATGAAACTTTTTACTTGTTTATTTTTCACTTCCCGCATTTTTACGGAAGAGGATTTGGACCAGTGAAGAAAAACAATAATTGGCAGAATTCCGACTTTACAGTGAGAATTCTGACTTTTTTCTCAAAATAATTTTATCTTTTTTTACTTACCTCTTCCATACATTTTGAACTCAAATGGAAATGTGTTAAAAATTGACCGAAACAAAGAGTAAAATAAGAAGCTTCAAAAGTGAGTCAGACCCTGCTATGCCATGTGATGTCAGTTTTTACCGGTTTTCCTTCAACATTGACTAACTAAACCCCATATTTGAACCCTACGAATGGCGTCCGTGATTCATGCGAGGATGCCGTCACGCTGGTTTCCCTCCAGTCTCCCAGCAGCATGGGACTTCGCATGCTATTGAACTTTTTAACATTATTCTAATTAGGGAAATGTGTTGGAAAGCTATTTCCTCTTCAGACAAATGGCCGAGCGCGCAACAAAAGACTGGGGAATGCCGCGTCGGTCAGCGAAGGTTATGTCACCAGAAATCACTCATCCCGAATTCCTTGACGTGTCACTCAAAAGCTCGGATTAATGTAGCATTTCTCTTGTCAGGATGGCAATGAAAGAGTTAAAGAAGAAAGTGAAAGAGGTGGCATGACGGGAGAAGGGTGTACCGGGGTCACGCAGCCAGAGAGGGGGCCGGTGATGGGAAGGCAGTGGCTACCATCGCTGCTTTTGGCTGGTGCCATGTGAAGCTCTCTGTTTCCTCTCTCTTCCCTCTGAGGGTCTTTGTTTCACACGCAAACAGTGGCAGTGGCCCCAACTTGCCCGGCCAAGCGCCGCATCCAAACTGGCATCGATGAGAAAACAAGGGAGGAGGGGGGCGCAGCAAGAGGGGAGGCCGGTGAGCATGTCCATTCAGGCCACTGATGTCATGCTTGCGCCCACCGTGGGAGAGCGGCGGAGTGACCAAGACACCCCTCTTTTCTCCCCCTCCTCCCCCGCGGGATGAATGTATCTTTCAGAAGCCGCGGGCCATTGTGCGCTATAATCGACGGCGATTATCCCGATTTTCTGCTGCCTTCCTAGTGCGAGGAGGTTCCCTGAGTGCTGGCATTGAGGGGTAGTTGCGATGCAAAGAGGACCACGAGGGGTTGCCCTAGCAACACTTCAAAGCTTTAAGAGAAAGGGATGAAGGCAAAAGAGGAAGCTCTCAGACACACAAACATGGGTCCAACACACTAACTTTCCAACTGAGCTCATGTGTGATCATGAAAAAAAAAGACAGTTTCACTCGGGAACAAACTAATAAGCCAAGAGAACAGGCGAACGGCACGCTCGGTAATCTCCACTCCCGAAGTCAGTGTCATGAACCAGCACAGTTATACATTTAAATTCGGATGGGTTGTGTTGTCATGTTGTCACACATGCTTCTTGGGATTCCTTTGATGCCTCCGAGTGGGTATGTAAATGAGAATACAAGTTTCCCATTCTCAAGGGGCCCGAAAGCTGGTTCTCATGACTGGAGCATCACAATATACTGCGAGGTAAAGACAACTGGAGCAGGGCCAGGCTCCCGGATATATCTGGCCCCTCGGGGCCTCACAGCCACTTGCCATGCAGTGGGAACAAATGGACTCACACATACTGGCTGCCTGGGAGCTGTGAAAAAAAAAAAAACTGAACCTCTCAGCAAACACTTCAGGTTGCGTGGCGCATGGGAAGTGAGAGATAAATTCCAACATGTTAAGAAACGGAGCTTTGTTGCTCTTAGTTAATAATTATTTCTCCCAAAACGGGAGATGCAGGGGGCTGAGCATTCGATATTTGAAAAGTGTTTCCACTATGTTTAGGGGGTTTGCATCGCCATGCGTTTCAAATAAAGTTGAAGAACTACAATAAATAAAAAAGTTTTTAAGATATTTTCTCACCAGTCAGCTCTTATTTCTATACATATTACTTGAATTTTATTTCAGTTTATGAATCAGCATTGTTTTATTCTGAAATATGATTTGTTATTAATTTGTTTAAACATTTTCACTCGCAGTGGATGACACAGAAATTCTGAACCATTTTGAAAAAAATATTTATTTATTTATTTATTTTTATCTTCTGTCTGTGTGTCTTACTTTTGACATTTGTGCCTCAACAGCGTAGAGCTACACCAGCTTTCAGTCAGCAGACAAGAAGCCAGCACTTCAGGACCATGGTCAGTGTCTTTTTCAGCTCAGTGAAAACATACAGCTCTTCAGTGCTGAAGTTTATTTTACTGTCCCCACATTAAAAATCAGCGAGAAAGCAGAGATTAAAAGGCTTCCTGGCTGTTGTAGGAACCTTCACTTGTCGGTTGAGGCGGCCAAATGAAATGAATTTTTCTTGCACAGCATCATCACCGCAGCTGTTATTATGCCTTTGCTGTGGCGTCCATTTCTACCACTTTCCAGTCAGGCTCCATGAGCATCCAGGCAACGCATGACTGAACAGTATGTGCCTGTCTTTCTGCACTAAACTTTCCCTTTGTTGGGCACGACTCTTTGTGTTCGTAATGAGGCATTAGAGGGAGCCTCTGGGATTCCTGAGGCGAGTGTTGGAGTCCACATTGGTCTCTGCAATGTGACCAGTTCCTCTGTAATTATGCGCTAACAGCCTATTATCCTCTGGCGTGGTCGTCGTAGTATGAATTGGATCTTTCCTCATTCATCTGGATTATGTTTAGAGAGACCAGCTGCATTATATACAGCTGAGCACGGAGCTGCTGAAGGTATTCCGACAAACACAAGGGCGAGCGCTTCATAAGTTCTAGCTGCTGATGTAAAACTGCTATCAAGAGTCCGTGGTTGCCAGGTCCAGAGAATGTGACGCTGAGAACGAACAGCAGGGTCACAGGCAGCGCTGATGCACGTGCGGAGGGGAGGGCTGTCCTGTGTGGTCCTGTCTAACAGAAGAACTACTGTAGCTCAAATTGGTTCAACACATTACTGCAGGTTCTTGAGCAGCAGAACCGGACCAGCAAGGGAAGGCGGCCGGTCCGATGAATTGTGCTTTCTTTTACCTCACATGCCCACTGGGTTTAACTTCAGCCGTAGTCTGTAGCGGCTCGGAAATCAGTTTTGAGGTACACCCCACATGCATCAATTCAGACGTTTGAATAGTACATATCGCCCAGTCAAATGGGTCGGTTTGCCTCCGTATAGAACCCTAACCTGAACTCTCTCATCTTTCAAACTTCTAGACCTTACCTCCTACATTGCTCAAAGTCAAGCAAGCCGTGACATCAGAGTGCTCTTACATTATGTCATGTTAAAATCAAAGGCACATGATGGACATACGAGCCCATATGGCTGATATGGACTATGAAAGCGGCCATGAAAACATCCAGATGATTTTCCCTTTTCCATACCACCTTTAAAAAGTAATATAAATTTCAACGCTATAAATTCAGAGAATTCTTGTAACATGAAAACCATGGCTTCCCTACTATTTTATTGATGACACGCCCCTTCATCATTCAGCACCTCATAAAGGCATCAGAATGAACTATACTTCAAATGCAGAGTAGGATTTCTGCATAACTCAAATATACCCCCATCAGTCACATAAAACAGATGAAAGGTCAGCTGGGAAGAGCAGATCATCCATAGTCATGTAAGATTTTCACTGTTGCACCTCCCCTCCTTCACCTTCAGCAGACACGCGCATCACTCATTCCTCAGCACTTACGGCCGGTCGGACGCCTACTGCTGCTGCTATCATTAGCAGCGGCACATCTGTTTAACAGAGCAAGCTATATGGCAGCTTTTTTTGATGGCTTGGGTCCGATCCCCACAGGAGCTCATTAAATCAGCCAGTAAGGCAGGACCACCCCACCCCCTACTACAATACCCGCTCCGCTGCTGAGAGGGGAATGACAGCATCGGAGAGAGAGTTGTTTCGTAGACAGAGCGAACGAAGGGAGGAATGCGATATAAAGATGGATGCGTAGCAATGTATGGGGGAGGGGAGCGGGGAAAATAAAGGTGTGGTTGAGGACGGTGACTGGAACATAAGGAGAGTGAGACACTCTCCAGCCTCTTTCTACGTTTACTGTTTATTAAGGAACATATCCGGCTGGATACATGAGAGCTGACATCTGCGCCGGGCAGCTGGCACAGAAAAAAAAACGGGATTACTGCGCAAATCATGTTTCATACTTCACTAGACTCACCTGCCACACTCAAAAATTTCAACAGACGGATGCTATCTCACTCACGTTTGTGTAGTTAGTCGCCCGTAGACACAACTGCTCACCACGATCAATATTGTATTTGTGTCTGAGGGTCATAAATCTCAGGCGGTTCGGTCTCGCGCCGACGCAGGGTGAGGGGTTCCACTCTCGCTCAGGGTTTGCCAATAAGACGACGAGAGGAGGATGGATGTTCTCGCACTAATTAAACAGTGGAGTCTGTTGGGAGCGAGCGGAGCCCGCAGTGCTAGCAGCTTGGTGTGGTCTCCTCACACCACCCCACAGTGTTCTCAGAAAGGGCAACCTGACCGGCACACTGCTCTGAGATAGCACGGCTTTAATTCGTGTGAACTTTGCCCTCTTCCAACATCAAATACAGACGAATCCTCCAACAGTTACTTCTCAAACCAGAGTTTTAAATCACATTGAAAGCTCAATATTTCATCGCTATTTGCAACACCAGAAAAGTGATCCTTTGTGGCGGACAGCAATATGTTCACACCCCAGGTCAATTTGAAGTCCCCCAAAAACAAATGACCTTTTTCAGTGCTTGCTGCCTGAGTGCTGGACTTCCTTATTCAGGGAAAATACAAGCCTGAGGCGCTGGTCATCAGCACAGGGAAGCATGGAACAGTCCTGGCTCTGTGCCATTTCACCCTTTACATTGACAACTTGACGCACCAGAAAGCTATGTTTACAAGTCTGGTGATGATGCTGCAGCTACCAACCTGAGCCCAATGGTGAAGAAGGAGAGTTGAGCAAAGTAAACCCCGAGTTTATCATCTGATTTCACTTCGGATGATGGTCAAAAAGAAAAAAAAAAAAGCACTGTTGAGTCAACATGTCAACCATCGGTTGGGATCACCGTGGAATCACCCCTTGAAAAAGGCTGGGAGAAACTTGCGCAATGTGGGTGGGTGGCGCAGGAACAGCCTCTATGATGGTCGGCCATCTATTTTTGGTCTATTTTGGCAGCGCATCACAACAGCTGACAGGAAGATGTAGAATCGCCTGATCAAAAGATTCGCTCCAGGGACGCTCGCTGAGAAATGCTGGGAGACGGGAGCGTTTAAAGGAAGCTCTCGTCCATGTTGAGGGACGCGTCTCGAGCCTTTCATCAAGCATTAATATCGCCAAGCGGCTGACAGAATGAAACTTGGAGTACGTTTGATAGCAAAGACATATTGAGATGAGTGTTTCCCATTTGCTGTGTTTCACAGCCCTGTTTGTGAGTCACTATTAACGCTTTACACACGACGACATGTGCAATACAAATGAAGCATTTTGTTGTGCATGAGATTTAAGTTTGAGACCCAGATATAGGCAGAATCTCATGACATCATGCAACATTTTACAGTCATTGCAATAAAATCATCAGATTGTTTCATGTACACTTATTTTCAAGGAGGGTCGTAGCAATCTTTCAATAATGTGATTTTCAGAATATAAAACTGCATTTGTTTGTATTTGTACTTGAGCTATATAAGCTACATTGAATACTGGCATATTTAAATGATGCATGTTGATGTTGGATTTTACTTAGTATTATGCCGGTCTTCATATTACGCTGAAAGCAGAAAGCAGCAGATCAGGTCATTATGAAAAAAGCTATTTTTTTAACCACAATATTTGACACGATGACTTGTGAATTCCTGAGTCCCATAGTTGGTCAAAATCTCTTCATTTAAATAGTGTTTTGATTTATATTCGACACAATTATAGTGAAAAAATGTACAATAATTAGTTTGCTTCAAACGACACATGAAAAATGCATGAAACACAAATGCAGAATTTCTGTAGAAGAGTCCGACCTCAACAAACAATAGTCCCCATTTAATGTCAGTTTCATGGACGAAATAAGGTCAACGATACATATGATTTCATTCAGTGCTAGTTAGATGGTGCTGTTGGTTAAAAAATGATGTGAAGTTTCATAGAAGTGGTTGTTAAAAATCCAATAATTTTAGAGCAGAGAGTGCCATCTAGTGGAGTGTGAAAATGAGCACCGTTTCATGAAGCCTCATCAGCCCATCATGAGTCATAACCTTCTCTATTGACAGAGTTGAGTGTCCTTGAAGATCCACTATGATACACACTGTAGTGCATGAAGGAATGACCACCATATCCCTGAAAAGACAAGATGGCATGTACCTTCCAACTTGTCCAAATCAGACACCTGGGTCTGGTGGCTCTTTCAAGACATACATCAACCACCTGTCAGTGGTGATGGGCTGATGAGGCTTCAT